>NW_019722433.1:479854-644751 GCF_002891405.2 Cryptotermes secundus | reverse complement strand
TATATATATATATATATATATATATATATATATATAAATTTTTAAATTCGCTAATTGGAAGGGGGGGTCCAGCTGGGTCCATTCGGCACGGCAGCCACTTATTGGCCAATTGTACCCTGATCCGGGTGATTATTATGATGGAGAATTTGGTGGAATGAAGATTGGCAGGGGAAACCGAAGTACTCGGAGAAAACGCGTCCCTTT
This sequence comes from Cryptotermes secundus, assembly GCF_002891405.2. Classification (NCBI taxonomy): domain Eukaryota; kingdom Metazoa; phylum Arthropoda; class Insecta; order Blattodea; family Kalotermitidae; genus Cryptotermes; species Cryptotermes secundus. The sequence goes on along the minus strand of NW_019722433.1, from coordinate 644,547 downwards.
GTCCACCAGAAATCGCACTTAACCAGACCCCGGGATCGAACCCGCGCCACTGCGGTGGGAAACCAGAAACTAACAGCTTGAGCAATGGCTTGCCCTCTCTCCCTCCCTCCCTCTCTCTCTCTCTCTCTCTATATATATATATATCGAGGAATGTAAGGATGTTCTCGCGGGTCACAAAAAGCAACTGACAGGTCTCAGTGGCCCGCGTGCAGCCAGTATTACTGTTAGACAGACTGTGAGTGTTAAAAGATTTGGCGAGATCATTGCTTCCATATTTGGGAAATTTAAAAGGATGATTCATAAATATTTTGTTTCTTGATTCATTTAAGAAATCCATATCGATTGAATGATGGGATGATTATAACAAAAAACCTCCCTGACTTGAGTCCGCAAGCGAACTATACCGACCGAGCGACCGCCGCTTGTCGGCGAAGTTAGTGTAAACTTTTGCGGATAGACGGTGTCACGTGGTCAGAGCAACGGATCTCCACGGCCGTTAATCTGGGGTTTCTAGACCGGAGCCGCTATTTCCTTGAAATGGCTCTTCAGTTCTCCTCACGAGGCTGAGTGGACCTCGCTCCAGCCCCACTAATTCTCAGAAAGTCTGATGGCGCCGGTAATCAAACCCGGGACCTATGGTTCTGTAGCCAGGAACTCTGACCACTAGACCACAGAGGCGGTCATGGAAGATCGTATACAAAATGAATTATAACTTAAACACACATTTCCAGTCTTCATGGTAAAGCTGCGTGCAGTACACGGCAGAGGCGACATGAAAAATCTCAAAGAAGAACTATTTGTCAATCAATCAACCAACCGCTCAATAAATCAATATCAAATTAATCGAGACTGAAGCCCTTAGAAATCATAAAAAAAACTCTCTGAGCAAGTTACCATTTATAACTCTTCAATTCCAATCATTACTCGGCTGCCAGTTCTGTCAGTTCAACGTGCAAATCAAAGCGACATTCGTACAGTTATGCCCCTACCATACACTCCAGAATTTCTGGAAAGTAGTCTGTTAGCATATGCAGCTCCCTCAGCTTCCTACTTAACATACAGCTCAGTAATGTTACTAGAAATGTAACTTATAGCAAGTGTCACGTAACTTCGAACAAGGCCAAGAGTAACCTTGAATGCGCAGAAGAAAATTTCAGACAAGGGGGTGGGTTCGAGGGCGTGAGAAGTGACAGGCGGACAGTTGTACTCTGTCACTTCTCACGCTCTCGAACCCACCCCCTTGTCTGAAAATTTTCTTCTGCGCATTCAAGGTTACTCTTGGCCTTGTTCGAAGTTACGTGACACTTGCTTTAACACTCTAAGAGATACCCGGTTCATATCTCAGTTTGGCAACCGGCTGTGCTGATTATCTCCATCCCCCAGACTTCTAAGGGGATAGTGACTGCCAGTCCTCTGGTTTCAAGTCGTGCCTCTTCACGGATGTCCACAATCCATCTTAATTCTCATTCTATGCAACTTACGTAAGATTGGAAATATATATATATATATATAGTATATCTGTCGCGGGAGCACGCGGTATCGTAGTGGGTTGAGGCACTCTGCTACAAGCTGGAAGGTTCGGGTTCGAGTCCCGATGGAGTGAATGTTTTCAATTGACTTAATCCTTAGAGCCGAACTATGTCCCTAAGTTCGACTTGGCCTCTAACAGGAATGGGTACCAGGAATCTTCCTGGAGGCTAAAGGGCGGCCGACGCGTAAGGCTGACAACCTTACCTCCATCTGTGAGCCGACTGTCTAGAAGATGTGAGAGCCTTAACCTCTCACAACCCTATGGGCCTCCACGACCTGTTACAGGAATAACTTTACTTTACCTACCTACCTACCTACCTACCTACATACCACTCGGTGCTACAGCCCTGGTCGAGTCTTGACCTTCTCTACAACCAGTCTCCACAACCAATGCGTGCTGCCATAGGAATGAAACCACGCAGGTTGTTAGGTTTCTGAATAAAATTCTTTTTACAGGATGAAGTTTCCAGTCTCATACCCAACCCATAACCTAGAGGACCAGGATATCTCTCGTAGTCTAGACTCTATCCTTCGACTTTTCCGGTATTGGTGATCGTACTGGTAGTTAAACTACTGCCGGCATAGCTCTCCAGGTCACAGAGTCACGCAAGCCCCACCACCACCACCACCACAAGGTGGAGACACCTTTGGGGGGACATCTTTACATTACTTTACCTTTCTTATATCAGTCGCATGTATTATATATATGATAAACGTGACAGATGGTTTACAATGAGATTCGCTCAAGACACATTTATTTAGATCCAAACTGAGATTTCGAAAATAATTATCATATTTTATTCAAATCATCTTAGTAAATAGATTCGGATTGATGCATTTGACATTTCTCGTTGAGAATTATTATCATTCTGTTTCACTGGGTAGTCCTTTTCTCCTTTTAATTCTGCAGTTTTTTGCCCGTTCACCCCTCATCAACAACTTTGCTCCTAATCAACCACAAAAACTGGCAAGAGCAGGCTTAACAACATCGCAAGCTGGCGAATATATTTTTGTTGTGTATTTGATTTCAATATAACTTCCTTTAACTTTTCTCCATTTTCTTTCCGTACCGTTGTGATGGCCACAAATTCTTGGCTTGCTGGCTGTATGCATTATTTATCACATTTTCGATGTCACATATGTCGATCTAAACTGAAAGTTTATCACTAATAGGCCTATACAGTGTAATAAATCCACTAACGTTAAGCAAAGTAATAAGCATTACATAAAAATATTGGATTATACATTCCAACTTGTAGTGTCTACGTATTCTTCAAATACACCATATTACTTACTTCTCATATGTTCTTACTCACTTATTGCAGATACACATGTCACATGTGAGTTGGAGAGAGGCAGCCCCAAAGTGAATATGTGGGCCGGCTTAATGTACGACAAGTTGATTGGACCTTTTTCCTTTTCGGAAAAGACTGTGACCGGACGTTCGTACTTGGACATGCTGGAGATGCATGCGCTGCTCCAATTACTTCCTGAGACTATCCTCCAACAAGATGGGCCGCCGTCACATTTCTGTCACCATGTTAGGAATCATATGGACAGAGAGATGGCTGGAAGATGGCTCGGCAGAAGTGGACCAATCGCTTGGCCTTCTAGGTCGCCAGATTTAACCCCGTTGAATTTTTTCTTTTAGGGTTATGTGAAGAATATTGTTTAAGATCAAAGACCATCAACACCTGAAAGCCCGCTTAAGGAACGCTGTGGCTACAATAACACCAAACATGCTTCAAGCAAAGTGGAACGAGGTCGAATATCGTCTGGATATTTTTCATGCCACCAAGGGAGCCCAAATTAAAATTCACTGAGAAAGTAATATACGCAGAAAAAAAAACTTGATTATTTCTCTTTGTAATGACATAACCTACAGATGTGTATAATAAAATGCTTTCTGAGATATAATTATTTTATTTTGAATACGTTTCATCCGGACATCCTGTATTTTGTTGCTAAATTCATCGTTTTGCACATAATCACAGATATTATATTCCATATATTTTGTTAAATATTCGTTGTATAAAGTCGAAAAATTGTATTTTAATTATATCAGTAATTTTCCTTATGAAGACCTATGAACTTTCTTGCACAAACGAAACTTTTCGATATGAAATTCGTGTAAATTGTGGGTTCTGTGTTTATTGCTTTGAACTAAAATTAAATTCGCTGTACAATTCCTAGTGTAGAGCTTCAGTGCCAGATTTAAGCAAAATCGATTCAGTAGTGATGAGGTTGGAACATAAGGGAAGACTAGATCTCTCCTATATTCATTTACTTAATGCATAAGGCATAAAAATGTCTGATTGAAGATTATTTTGAAAGATGGTTTGTAGATATGGGTTGGCCCAACCCGGTTTGGAGACTCGGAAGTGGATAGAACCGGCTTAGGTTTGTGTCCAATGATGGCTTTAAAATTGGCTACGTTAAATGTTTACGTACTTGCGAGGGACATGTAGACACAATATACTACAATACATCAACAACAAAAATCTCCAACGGTACGACGGAAATGACGTCACCAGTCTGCTACTATGGTACGGCACGCCGCTAGCAAAATGCAATTAGAGGTCACTCTCAATCTAACACTCGGACTCTAAGTCAGTCAGTCAGTCACTTTAAGTCTCTCTACCATTGTTCACATATTCCAGAGCTCGGAATGTCTGCTCTAAATCTCTCTAGAGTTGACATTCGTCCATTCAGCTAGTCACTCAGTCTGTCAGTGGCTAGCCATTTCTCCTTCTCTCTGTCACTCAGTGAAGTTAGTGAAGTTTCCAATGCCCACTCTTAGCAGCGCTAGCATCGGTCAGCGAGTGAAGCTGCCCGTGGGGCTCCGCCGTGCTAGATGCAGCAACTTGCATAGCCGCCAGCTGTTACAGCCCCTCTCTGCAGGCGGTCCGGCCGTGGCTCACCTTGATTACTAATTTTCCTCGCCTCAACTCACTTTTAATTGATAACAGAAATCGAACCGGGAATTAAAATGCTGCGTCACTCTAGCGATCACGAAACATATAACCAAGGGACAAATATGTCGAGTCAAGTACACCGCGGGAAGGTTAATACTTATAATTGATTCTTGTCTTATTTCAAGTACTCATTTAAGCCAGCAATAACAAGTTTCATTTTTAGACTCAATCCACTGAGCATATCTCATTTCTTCATGAATACGAGAATCTGATTTCCTAACAAGAAGAATTTTATGCAGGTCTGCACACCTCAATAGCTATGATGTCAACTTATAATAGTTACAGATCTAATACAAGAGTTTTCTCTAATCCAAAGAGTCAGGACCCGCTCTGGGGCCCACAGTCTCCTATCCAATGGATACCGGGGACTTTCTCCAGAAAAGAGGTAAAGCGACTTGGGCGTGAAGCTCGCTATTCACCTGTATCTAGTGCTGAGGTCAAGAACGATGTAGCTATACCTCCACTCCACCACATGCCTTCATGGCATAGTGTTTATAACCAATCACAGGGTCAACTTTACCTTTACTGTAATGATAATCTCAACGCAGTTATTTTGCATAGAATATTTTATATTACCGAACGGCATATTTAGTATAAGGATTCATTATCTTACTAAAATTTACGTTCCATAAGGAGCAATTTTTGTACTGTGACTCAGTTTCCAAAATTTTAATAAAGGTCACGGAGTGCGAGGTTGTGACGGCGGTAACAATAACAGTTCCAGCATTCTGGGCTCTATTGCCCTGTAGTTTGGAGAGATTCCTCATGACAGGTAAAGTTGTTCCTCTGATTAATTAATTAAACAATTTCATGAAGACGGATGAGGTAGTGAAAGTATTGTTCCACCACTCTTAACCTCGGCACTAGATGGAGTTGAGTGGTCAGCTTCACGCCCATGCAGCTTTACCTCTAGCGAATGGGCACCGGAACTCGTTGGATAGAAAGCTGGTTGGGCCCAGAGCCGGTCTGAACCCTGTGGAGAAAAGAATAACCTGTTACCCCTGCCGAGAATGGAACCCCGTAGCCCATCGCTCTACCGACCAAGGTAGACCCCCGTAACATGGGATTACAACCCAGAACACTGTACTCTTGATAAAGGTCGCCTATAATTCTGTTCCCTCTACTAACTTCTGTATTAATCGACCACTTTACATTAAGTTTGGCATGAATCATGCCAATCAAGTCCACCCCGCTTTTTAACTTTCTAATTTCCTGTCACAAATAGCATGAACATGGCGGCCGTGTAATCTCCAGAGGTGATGGTGACTGTGCTACCACTTGATTCAGGTAACATACACTTGAGAAATATGAACTTTTTGTTGAATATTTTGTGGAATGTAAAACAATAACCTTCCCCAAGTAAGGTCATCTGGGATTTGTGGTGGACAAAGCGGCACTGGAGGCGATAATTTCCGAGTAATTCGGTTTTCCCTTGCTATTCCTCATATCACCAAATGCTCCACATTAATTAATCACCTCATCATTTGACGTTATATAGCCTCGAAAGTAACAGCATCGTTAAATAAACAACTTATCATAAAACAGCATAGCGGCCATGCAAAATATATATATGTCTTTTAATCTGAGGGTGATAATTAAAACTGCCGGAATGTTCTTATGAAGATTTGGATGCGAATAGGAAAACACTGCTTACGGAGTATTTTTGTATGTTGACAAAGCCAGTGACAAAAGCTTATGAATTCAAAGTCGGTGAAACCGAAATCTGTACTAGTCTAAATTATTCACTCAAATATATAGTTTACTGTATAAATATTTTTTGTTAGTCTTTTTTTTTTCCTGTGGCGCTACAGCCCCAATTTGGGCCTAGGCCTACCGCCATGAACTTCTCCGTTTCACTTCGGTTTACTAGATCTTACACATACGGTAGGACCACTTGGGCGAGTGATCAGCTCGCCGCAAGGTCTCTACCTGTAGACAAACACAGAAAAACGCACACAAACATCCATGCCCTGAGTGGGATTCGAACCCACGATCCCGGTTTCCGAGCGAGCGAAGACAGTGCACGCCTTAGACCGCTCGGCTACCGTGACCTGCTGTTAGTTTTTTACATAAGTTCAACTATGTGAAGTAAATTATTAAAAAATTATTATTATAACTTGTGCTTTTAATTTTGTCTACTATGGTAAGCTGAGTGTTGAGCCGGGATAGCGTAGTCGGTATAGCGACTGGCTACGGACTGGACGATCGAGGTGTCTGAATTCGAGTCCCGGTAGAATCAAAATTATTCTCTTCTTCACATCATCCAGACCGACCCTGGGGTCCGCCCAACCTAGTATCGAATGTGTACCGGGGGCACTTTCCCTGGGTGTAAAGCGGTGGGGGTGTGAAGCTGACCACTCACCTCCAACTAGTGTCGAGGTCAAGAAAATATGGATCTATACATCAACTCCCCCTTACGTCTTCATGGCTTACTGATTAATTAGCTAAGCACAGGGACAACTTTACCTGTACCTTTTATGGTAGGCTGCATTCCTTAACACTTCACTGTAATTACAGCTTCTAGAATTTTACTAACTCATATGTCCTTAATACAAGTTAATTTCCGCAAAGCTTTTCCATCAATCTGCACAAGTTTCCTAATGTTTAGCTTATCGTCCAACATGTCCTTTTATTATTTATGTCGTAGTCACTTTCATAAGAAAAAGTCTCATCCTAAATAGTTAAAACGTAAAATGTAACCTACAAAAATAATTTTGAAAATGAATGTACATTTTTCTATAAAAATTGCTCTTTTAAATAATTATTCACCAATGAGTTCCGAATTTAACTCATTTCCTAAATTTGTATCCTTGCACCTCCGTTACTGGAGCTTTATTTTATTTTTCTAAAGTATAAATTTTGTAAAAGCAAATTTGCCGAAAACTGAAAGTTTCGGACCGTGACCATGTATAAAAGCATTGCATAGTAAGCAATATTTTGAATACATAATTTTGAGGCATATTTATGGTAAATGTCCGTATCAAATTTCACACCACTTTCTGTAATGATTCATTCCTATCGCTATAAAAAACTATTTTTTTTTCTCATGGCCCCAATATTTGTTATTTTATATTGTACGAGCAAAACAAAATTGCTCAATAAGGAATCCACATTTTAGAAGACCTATTACCGCACCTTATAGCCGGGATAGCGCGGTAGGTATAACGACTGGGTATGGGCTGAACGGCAGGAGAAGTCGGAGTTCGAGTCCCGGTAGGACAAGATTTTCTCCTCTCCACGTCCTCTAGACCGGTTCTGGGGCCCACCCATTCTCCTATACAATGAGTAGAGGGCCTCAATGCTCGGGGTTAAAGCGGTTGGGAAGTGAAGCTGACTACTCAGCTCGAACTAGTACCGGGATCAAAAATACGTGGATTTATACATCCACTCCCCCTTACATCGACATGGCGTAGTACTTAATTAATTAAACAGAGGGACAATTTTACCTTTTTATTATAATACCTTATTTTAAGTCCATAAAATTATTATTATTATTATTATTATTATTTTCTCATTTGCCATGTTTTTATTGCTAATTTTATGAGACAGAAATAAGTGTGACGTTTCGGAGACCTCCAGTGAGATGACGCTCATACCAAGTTTCGTGAATATCGGCGAACTGGATTAAAATTTTAAAGTTGGGACAGAGACTCTGGGATAGCATGGTGATTTCTTAAGCAGAGGAATGAAGACTAGGGACAGTAGAATTTTGTTGTGGTACTGTGTGTCAGTTTTGAGGCACCACATATCGCGCAACCGTAGCTGGTCTCCAGGTGAGAGCTACCACCATTACAGCGTAGCAGGCAGAAGCTTCTGCAGGCGCCGGTCTGGAGCTGCTGGTACCGTGAAATCAACGCAGCCCTGCCTGTATTCGTCTTGGTCTTGTTGCCTCGCCTCAATTTCCCGATTCGTCGCGGAGCCCAGGTCGGTCCCGTCCCGTCGTCACCTGGCAACGTCATCACTCGATCGTCCATCACCGGGCGCTCTGCGGCTGTCAACATCTCGCCCCCTCCTCCCCACGCCTCTAAACCCCGCCAATCATACCAACGATAATTAACCTGCTTTACCGAGCCACTCTGCCGGCCCAGCTGGGGTTCAGATGAAAATATGGGAAAAAATTATGGCTCTATGTACATCATCTGCCTAACGAATATAGGTCTTCTGCTGGGTCTGTGTCTTATTTCGAGTGTTTCACTTGGAAACGGTCTCGTAATTTGCAGCTGTTAAGGCGAGGTGGCACAGGTGAAAATTTTGCACAAAAGAGGCTAAATTTCTGTATCACGTAACAACAAGAAAAGTAAATTAGATAAGAGTTTTAGTTCAGAAAATCAAGAAACTACAAAACAGCACATATCAGAGATAACGTAACACCAAATATAATAACAGTTCCATAGAGGAACCCTACAAAGGAATGTACCACATACAATACTACTACGTCTGCCATAGCTCAAGCGGTTAGTCGCTGGTTTCCCACCGCGGCGACCCGGGTTCGATCCCGGGTCTTGTCAAGTGGGATTCTTGGTGGACAAGTGGGGCTGGGACAGTAGTCCAGAAGTAGCCGCAGTGCAAGTGTACCTCACTTCACACAGAATTTTCAAAAGTCAACGTATAAATACAAAAAAAATGGCAATGAGCACCATCAGACACGCTATGGCACAAGTACAACATTTATAGGGCACCATAACGTTCCTACATGTCACTTTCAGGTTATTTTAATATCCCAATTTTCAAAAACAATCATAACCCAACTAAAGAAGAAATCAACAACAAACTAACTATATTGTCAGGTGTATGGGTGACTATAGACGGGATTTTGGATTGGGTTTATTTCACCTTATACCTTCCCACAACTCGGGACTACTGGCAATACAGCGCTATCGCTATTCTGCACACTTTCCAGTTCACCGTTACACACGCACTAGGGTTCTCAGTCTTCACTAGTCCTATCCTGGCAACGGATTTATCACAGTCTCACTGGAACTTCAAATTACATGTGAAGTTTTCTTGGCACCGTTTAATTCCTTTCTTGCCAATTACGATCTTGTATTTGTGGGGCGACCACTCTGACGAGAGGACACGTCTGTCTTTTGTATATGCTGCTGGCCCTTGCCAGTGCAGTCCTTCTCGGGTCCGAGTCCCTTCGTACTCGCGACCATATTTTACTGTCTCAGGTTTAAGACTTCCCTTTTCGTCGCCTCTTACTACTCGCAGGGTCACGATGGAGGTATTCGACCCCGCCTCCACAAGGTTATCCTACATCGTCGCGTCTCTTACCTCCTTTTATAACTCCTCGGTACGGACCCAACAGAAAACAGTCTTTACAGCTCCGTTGCCTAGCAATGGGTATACATGTTACAATACATATATATATATATATGCGAGTACATACAAAATATGCATTACATGTACTCTTGCGGTATATACGTATATTTTGCCCACATTCTCACACTTACAGTGTACTGTAATTAAATTACTTTTATTGTTTGCATATTTGTATTCTCAAGTTTGTATCTGTATATTCCATTATTTTCGCCATATTATAGATAGCCAGTCGGATAATACGAATACTTATGAATAAGAAGTTCTGGGAAGAACTAATAGCCTACTTCTCTTCGATACGACACGGGCCGCACAGATAAATGCTCGTCCAACAATTCCTCTGTTGTTGCGTGTGTATTCATTGCCACGATAACTCTTTAACGAGCCGTTTCCTAGCAACGATAAGGTGATACACATAAAGGCATATAGACTGGTGGAGAAGACTTACGAAGTACGCTGGTGAGATGGGCCCTGGTGCCATGGTATTCATACCAAGTTTCATAAAGACTGGTTTAATCATTCAAAAGTTGATAACAGGGTTACATAGAGTCACAGACAGCATAGTGATCTCATAAACTTACTTTAATTTTTTCAAAATAAGGAACGCAGGCTACAAAGGGACTGATGTGATATAAAAATATGTGGCATGGCTAATGAGACGACTGATTTTTAAAAACGAGTACCACCTGAAGATGACCCACAAGAAGGATCGAAATATGTAACGGGTAAACATAATACACTAATAATATTAGACAGTTCTGTTGATGGCGAAACAAGAATCATACCAAATTAAACATGACACCACCGAACATCCGTGTACGAAATTAGCACTTCCGCTTTCTTCAGAACTCCGCCCGCGATACGCTATCCCGGTTTTCTTCAGCCCTTCCAGAAAGTGGAAACAAGGCAGCTAGTCCTACTTGGACTATCAGAAATGTAGCCCAGATATCCCTAGCCAAGCATTGTCAGACTAAGCCCAACGTAGGGGCCGTGCCATAGCTCAAGCGGTTAGTCGCTGGCTTCCCACCGCGTGCTTGTCAAGTGGGATCTGTGGTGGACAAAGTGGGGCTGGTGCAGGTTTTCTCCGAGTACTTCGGTTTCCTCTGCCAATCTTCATTCCACCAATTGCTCCACAAACACACTCACCTATCATCTGGGGCTGGTACAATAGGCCAGAAGTGGCCGTAGTACAAGGGACTTAGTCCAACCCCACTAGTAATAAAAAAAAGCTCAACGTAACTTTCAAAATCTTTATTATAACTTGGCCGGCCCAACATAGTATAGGCCAACCAAGGAGTACCGTAGTGAAGCTTGGCATTTCCAGCCGAAATCTCTCATAGCGTAAAAACAGCTTAGACAACAGAGCCGTATCTATTCTAGGTTAGCCAGAGCCTGACATTTCCAGCCTGGTCCTAGAACAGACACGTGGAGAGTAGTACAAATTAACGTAGCCAATGCCTATCTTTGTCTAACCTAAGCAGCTGGAACATAGCATATCCGTGCAGAGCCTAGTCTACTAGCAGTCAGACACCATAGAATCAGCAGGAACTTAGTCTAGCTAGCGTGGCTTATTCCATCAAAGACTGACTTCACACAGTTCAGCAGGAATCTAGCCATACAACCCGACCTTAGCCAGCACAAGTCTAGTCACGCTGGGCTAGAGAGCAGTTTGTCACATGACAGCCTGCATAGTCCTAGAACTGTCTCTTTTCGGCCTGCAGGGTCGCCAGTATAGCTAGACGGCGGCCTGACTAAAAGCCAGCCGGCGTAGTGCCTGGCCTGATGAGATTCCGGATTGCCTTGTCTCCGGCCTAACTAGATTCTAGAAATTGGCCTAATTATTATCCATCTTGACTACATGCTGAACAGACTACACGACACCCTGCAGAGACACCGTCATGTCTACATGCTAGCTTGCCTGGATGCCAGCCCTTTCAGTTGAAGCACACTCTAGAAGTTGGCCTGAGTAGTCTTACAAGGCGCGAAAGTAAATCCTGCCATACAAATAGCATGTAAGACAAGTCGCAGCCTTACAAGACGCAAAGAGACCAGGCAGGATAGCTGCCAGACATGAAGACGGGCAGATGTCTAGTTAGACCGGCGTTTTCTGAAGAAGGAGAACGTATGGCCTGGTGACCAGGCAACCTGATTCTTGCTCTCTCGAATACGTGTTAGGCAGTTCGCAGTATAGTCAGACCAGGGTCAAGGGTGGCCTATGTGTAGACAAGCAAGTATCTAGTTGCTGGATGTACTTCTACCCGGCTGGGATGAGAGCCTGTACAGTCCAGCAGGGCTATTCCTCTACCCAATCAGGCCCCTGCCCGGTTCGGCTGCGCCCCAGCTCAGCGAAGCGAAGGGTAAGAAGGTCGGAGCTAGTCACCATCCGACCTATCTAAGTGCCAGACTGGCCCATTATTTACCAGCCATTACCATCCTATCAATCACCAACGAACCATACCTAGTCAACATCCCAACCCAGAATGTTGGCAGATCAACCCTCCTGGTCGTCAGCCAGACAGGATATGTTGCCTAGGCACCAGACGGGCCCAGGTGGACCTCAGTCTCTTTCTTGATTATAGTATATGCTCGATTGGTGTGCCCTCGAGCTGCAAATGTAAGGTCACTTTGGCGAGGCTATTCCTTGCAAGGCTTAGACTTCCCTGGCTAGGGTCAGCTGACTAGGTTCTAAGTGGTTAATTTGGGTTTCGGCGTTATCAGGTAGGCTAAGAAAGCTGAGCTTGTTTAGACTAACTTGGCCTGGTTTGAGCTGTACCAGGCTCCGAATGGTTCTTACTGAATGCTGGTAACTAGTGTCAGAATGGTTGTGCTAAGCATAAAACCTCTGCTCTATGCTCTTGGTCGACCAGACAAGGCTAGTTTCGGCATATGTAAGGTAGAAATGTTACATTTCTAGTCCATACTCGCCCTAGTCTTCGCTGCCCTCCGTTTGGGGTGACTATTCCAGCCTAGTCTATGCGTGGTTCTGGCTACATATGCTAATAACCTGACCTGGGCCAGACAAGTCGGAATAGGATGTGGTCACGCTGCCTCGCTAAAACAGGGTGGACCATAACGGAGATGTGTGAATAGCTAACAAGGCTCGGGGAAGTTAGCTTCTGACTGGTTGATGAACAAGGCACGCAATGGTTCTCTGGATGTCTCTTCCAGACCAGAGAATACTAGGACATGCTGGATATCTAGGTTTAGGCTGGGCTCGGGTAAGATAAGCAAAGATATCCTCGATCTTGTCTACTATGTTATGCTTGTATGTATGTAAACAGGCTCTGCTAGGCTATGGTCGAATTAAGGAGGTTAGAATAGGCTTGGGCTATGTTAGTGTATGGCCACAATAGGATCGGACTCCTCTAAAAACATGCTAAGAGATGCTCAGAATGGCTAGACTGGCCTAGGCCAGTCAAAAGCTGACCAGACCATAAGTAGATAACCCTGAAACTATATATCAAAATAGATACGAGTAAGATCGGACTGGTTAAGATATAAAATTTGAAATTAGAATAGGTTATGCTTTGGCTGGATTTGTGCAGGGTCCTATCAGGCTAGTGGAAAGACGGGGTCCTTGATTAAGCGGTCTGAATGTCTAGACTATCAGGCTATGCTACTCTAGACAAACTTAAACTTGAATCTGTCTCTCTAATATTGGCTCGGGATAAGTACTAAGTGTACCCTGGATAGACTCAGTCTTGGCCAGGGCTTCCTGCCTGTTCTTAGCCTGAAATGGCATGGAGAGAGATGGCTGGTGTAGCCTTCCCTGGATTCACCTGACATTGGCAACATTTGCTTCCCTGGACTGATATAGTCCCTCCTGTTCTACGGTGGCTGGAATACCCGGGCTTTGAATGTTCGAGCACAGCCCTGGCAGACTGGCCTGGACTGAATAGCGCGTTATGACCTAGCCTATTGAGGCCTGCGCTCATTTTCAGGGATAATTTTGGCGTTCTTCTGTGTTTTCATATAGGACGGCTGACCAAGCTTTACATTTCATGCCTTCAACTAACTTGTGATGCTGGATTATCCTTAGCCTCCTGATTTTGCCTGGCTGGTTTATGAAGCCTGTTGAGGCCTGATTTGATTGGCCTATTTTGGTCTGGATTCACAAGTCTGATCTGGCCTGGACTAGGAGGTTTATTTGGCTGACCTGCTGCGGACTGAATGTCTTGGCCTTATCTTACTTCATGTGACTGTTCATTCCGGCCTGGTTTCCAGGGTATGTCCTCGCTGGGAGGTCTGTTTCCTCTGGCTGACCTTGTCTTGTCTGGCTTGCGTGGCCTGGACTATCCGTTCCCGTCTATATTGACTGGCTTAAACCCGGGCATGCTGACAAGACATAAACTGTCCTACACTAGCTGGTCTAACCTTGACTAACCCTGGCTGACTGGCAAGTGCGCCAGATTGGATCAAGCCAGCCATGCCACGCTTGGACAGTTAAACTATCTGATGTCATGACATACATCCCAGGCCTGGCCAACCAGCACAGGTCATACAGCGGCTGTCAGCCACAGCCAAGATAAAAAGGTCATATAACAGCAAACCAGCTGCGACTAGCAAAAATGAGACCAAAACTGGGCTACCCAATGACCCAACCAGCCTGGCTAATATGTAATATTAATTTTTTTTTCACTCTGAAAATTGAATTTGACAGTTCCTACACCAATACAGTATGTGCAACGTGGAACTATGGAACTACCACAGTACGTGCCTCTAAGTATAAATGCCATTTATCTCGTGGCCACGGCGAGACAGAAAGTAGAATACAATTTTCATATAATTATTTGTGATTGCCTGCTGACAAGAGGACACAACGTAAATGATGAGTGACATGTTCAGGAGGGGCCTCACTACAGGATGGCAGGGAGGCCATTGGTTATACTGCCTCGTCACTGGTTATAACAAGCTTCTGCACTGAGCAAATACACGCCACACACTCAAGTGTAGCTCCGGGAGGCAAAAAAGAAAAGAAAAATACAGCTATTACATGCCGGGACACCGAAATCACAGAAATTAAGCACTTCAGAATGTTGACACAAACACGGAAGTGATATTGAACACGACGCTGTGACGTAATGCAGAAGCTGCTGTCGTTCATACTAATACTGAACAGTTCAGTAATAATGATGACACTTTGGCAGTGTTTCTGGCATCAAATCCTGCCAAATTCTGCTCATTTTAAATGATGCGAGATGTTGGTTGAAGTGCACCTGACGATCGGGAAGTTATTTGCAACTCTGAATGCGGTAATCATGCAATGCCCAATGCATCAAATAGGCAGACTGACGCAAGTAGTGTATGAAGCTAGCAGGCCGACGAACTTACTGATCAATCTATTCATGACACATTTTGTTAGTTGCATCTGTCTCAGGACGGGAAAGAAACGAGTGAGAAAGAAGAGAACAAAGAAGACAGAATGATGGAACGAAACAAACAAATGACACAGAAATTCGAACAAAGAAGCAAACAAATAAAGAAGTAGGAAGGGAATAAGAAAAAAAAAGATAATGGGGTCAATTCCAGTCTTCGTTTACTTTAAAATTTAATTTTAATTGTAACATGTCGTTGTGTTCTTTCTAAAATTTTATATATTTGTTCTCCATTATCAGCAGCAAATTTGGATTCGGCGTAAGTTAGAACTGCAGCATACATGCTATCAATATACCATTTAGCATGAATTAACGTGAAATATTGTGTCATTTCCAAAGCAGGTACATGCTAATACTATATATGAAATATTTAAACGGATGTGTTCCAATAGAATGCAATAAGAAACAGTTATCTAATATTGTTAATACAAAACAGTGAATCTGTGCTGTGAATTATTAAGAATTTTAAAAACTGTTTTACACTGTACGAGTAAGACAATGTAAAACAGTGTGTACTTATATGAATTATATATTGATATATTTAATGCAGCCGCCATTCTGTTATTTTTGGCTGACAGTTGATGGGTGTTGTTTTAGTGGTACATTTTTAACCTATGATATAAAATACCTTAAAAGACCTAGTTGCACGTGGGAAAATAACATTAAAATCATTCTTATTGGAATGGGATTGGAGGATAGAGACTGGACTTATCTGCTTCAGGACAGGGATCTCTGGCGGACTCTTCTGAACAGGTTAATGAGCATTCTATTACGTAAAATGCTCGGAGTTCCTCGACTAGCTGAGCAACTCTTAGTTTTTCCAAAAAGACTCTGTCCTATCGAGTTAAAGAAATTGTATAATGCAAGATATGAGGTTTTCACGGCGGTGACTATGAAGAAAGCAGTTTTCCGGGATGTGGTGCCGTGGTGATATTGTGCTAATCGACGTTTCGGAGGAACGCATACAGTTTGGAGAAAGCAGTCTTCTGGGATGTGGCGTCGTGTAGATATTGTGCTAAAAGATTTTCGGAGGAACGTATTCCCTCCATCTTCAGGGTAGAAGAAAAAAAAGGAAATCCGCGAGGGAGGAACCAGCGTGAGTGGGTGCTGGTTCTCCCTCGCGGATTTCCTTTTTTTTTTCTTCTACCCTGAAGATGGAGGGAATACGTTCCTCCGAAAATCTTTCCTCAAAAGATCTCAAGCCCCTTGTGTATACTAATCGATAACTCATATATCACTACTACAAATTTCGGTGCTAAATATCACGCAGAGGAAGGTTCTTCCAATTCTGCAACACCAGACAGAAATATCGTTGTTCCCTTCTATGACGTGCTTCGGTTATCCATCTCACTCTTCTATTAATTTTAAACACTCCAAGGGTCACATGGGTCCCCATATACATACCAGAAAGCAAACACAGCCTCAGTTGTGCACCCATTCTAACGACAAACTTGCTTCAAACGAAGAGAGAGTGAGGAAGATGGCGAATGTGTAAAGTTTGTTTTCCGTTTCCTCCTCCTACTCTTCACCTTCGCCTCTCTCTCTCACTCTCTCGCAAAAAGGAAATTCTGTTCTCCAGCTTCCCAGCAACTCTTCATTGTTGAACAGGCGGGGGAGGTACAACTTAAAAATTCATAACTTCATTTCGCTCGCTGTAGCCCCTGGAGTCACAATGATGACAGAGTGTGGAGTGTTTGTATAAAATCTAGAAGGGGAGTACAGATGCTTGCATTACGCAAGGACATGCAGCCACAACGTGGGCCGACCATACTAACACATGTGTCGCAGATTGTACGGAGAAAAACAAATAAGGGGGTACCATAGAATTTTGTTTCTAGTGTTACAGGAATTGTAATAAAGAAAAGAACTAGCCTTTACTTTACTGAAGCCAAATGTATGCCAGGAATTTATAAGAGATTTAATTTGTTCTACTGATTCTGCTCTTCGGCCCTTACGCCTTGTGGCTGTGGGTAATGCTGACGGCGTTTGGGGGGTTCATACTGCCTCCATCTTTAAGTTATGGGTTCTGGGCCACTAGACGCGGGAGGCAGTGTAGGAGTCGGTGCTCACTTGACGCCAGTAGTGAGAGTCGACAGGAAGAAGTCGTGAGAACGGGCATTTATACGTTTAATTTTTAGCCATAGAAATATGCTCCATGGATATTTGTAGCAGATGAAAGTTTATGCGTAAAATATCTGCGGGTATGTGCATCTTTTGTTTTCTGTACATATATCTTGAAAAGTAAGAATATTTATGCTGGAAACACAGCGCTTAAAAATCACGTCAAAATGTTTATCAGATTGGAGAAACAATTACAAAATATTTAAAAAGCCCACATATTGGAATTTAAGAGTTTCCGAACTCTAATTCCCTGCTCAAAAGTCAGAAGATTTTCGTTAAAGGGATATTTCTCTTGCAGACTTGATATTGTTGAGTTAAATCTTCTGGTGCAAAAGAAGAGCATTCTTGCTATTCATTTCAACAAAATACGTGGGACGTTCTCTAAATATTTCAATGAAACACAAAAACATACTCCATCTTTAAGCCCTCAACAACATGTTGCCCGCTTTAAGGAGAATCAATAGTAATAAAAGCCCCAGCATAGCGTCCGTTGATAAATCAATGGAAAGGCTTATCATTTATTATACACAGTTTTGTACTATTAACTCCCCTTGCTCTTTCTTTTTCCTTTCTAGGTCTGTATGTTACTAACTGATAACCGACGTCTAACGCAACCTCCCACGAATAGCACATACAATACTAAACCGTCCCCTTTATACAGCGTACGGATACTTCACTTCATATATTCACATCAAAATGTTGTCACGTGTATTTGTGACTATAGACGAGGTTTGGATTGGATTTATTGGACCTTTCACATTCGCACCTCGAGACTACAAGTAGTACAGCGCTCTCGCTGATCTGCACAGTTCATCGTTGCACACGCACTAGGATTCACAGTCTTTACTAGTCGTATCCTGGTAACGGGTTTATAACCATCTCACAGTCACTTCATATCACATATTAAGTCTTATTTTCATGGCCTAGCTCCCTTCTTGCCGATATTCTGGAACTGCCAACTAAATTCAATTTCAAGTTCATATCCCGGTAGGCTGGCGTCTCGAACTCGACCTTATTCTCGACTCGACTATGTTCTATACCGCCGAAAACTTCTTTATAACCACTCTGTACGGACCACGCGGAATACACTGTTTCTATTGTTAAGAAGGAAAGTTCACTGATCAGCTGCTAGCAATGGGCGTATTATGTCGCCCGCGTTTGCTTCCGTGAGGGTGTGTTTACCGAGTGGTTGTTTAGCAATGAATATACACGTCACAATATTATTAATACTCACAAAATAGATGCGATGAAATGTAACAATATACTTCTTGCTCATTCATGATTTATTACGTAACTTATGTTCATGAAAGCTGTCAACGCTCGAAAATTCGTTGCTGTGGTAACGAAAATTGCTTAAAGACAAAAATAAATGTAATGCATACAAAACTTATGCATGTATGGAAGGATAATAAGGAACTTAACTGCGAGAATGCAGAATAGGAATTTGTGTTTCTGAAGTGAAAGTAACTATGGGGAAATTTAAATGCTGCATTACCAACATATTACTAACATTAAAATTTCAAAAAGCATTATACTGCTATATCCTGAAGTGGTGAAGGCATTATATGTCACATTGAACTGAAATACACTTAATTGTAAACTTAATAGTGTGACGGGCCAGAATGAAATAAATCAAATTAATCCACTTTAATATTATCCTAGTCTCAGTAGGGTCACTTTTTCCCCATCTCCACGTCGTCCAGTCCGGTTCTGGGGCCCACACAGCCTGGGGATTTTTTCCCCGGAGGTAAAGAGGCCGAGACTTGAAGCTCAACTCTCACCTCCAACTAGTGCCGAGGTCAAGAGTACGTGGATCTATACAACCACTCCCCCATACGTCTTCATGGAATAAGGCTTAATTACTTAAGCTCAAGACCAACCTTACTCTTTTTACTACCCATGCCCTGCCTATTTTACATTCCTTGATTTGATCGTTCTAAGTATATTTGGCAAGAGTAAAGTTATGAAGCCGATCACGGTAGCCGAGCGGTCTAAGGCATGCACTGTCTTCGCTCGCTCGGAAGCCGGGATCGTGGGTTCGGATCTGTTTCCTGTGAGGTACGAACTGAATTCTTATATATTATTCTTATACACTGCTGGTTACGGTAGCCGAGCGGTCCAAGGAATGTACTGTCTTCGCTCTCTGGGAAGCCGGGATCGTGGGTTCGAATCTGTTTCCTGCGAGGTATGAACTGAATTCTTATATATTATTCTTATACACTGCCGGTCACGGTAGCTGAGCGGTCTAAGGCATGTACTGTCTTCGCTTGCTCGGAGGCAGAGCGAGGCCATGCCCACACAAGGCATGGATATTTGGTGTGTGTATGCGTTTATTCTGTGTTTGTGTTGTCCTGTGTTTAGGTAGAGGCCTTGCGATGAGCTGATCACCCGTCTAAGGAGTCCTACCGTCTGTAAAAACGATCACGAAACTGAAACATCAGCTCTGTGTTCCAAAGTGGGAGTGATAGGTGTGGAAAAATAAAAGGTATGAAGCTCCTCTTTATACAGTTATTCCTTTAACAGTCATTTTAATAGCCTATTATACTTAAGTCTACGTATATTTCTCTCAAGTAGCGCCTTCCCTTCATGTATCTCAGATAAAATGTTCTTTGTATTTTTCATCTTTTCCGTGTGTACTACATGTCCTTCCCATCCGGCTCTCCTGGAACTTGGGTACATGGTTATGACGAATGTGAATTGTACAGTTCCTCATTATGCAATTCTTGATCTGAATGAGGTTATGTCACTTTCGCTTCCTTGAACGCTCTGCCTGTGGTGGAAGCACGTCCTCGTAACAGCGGCGGCCATCCATCATTTGGTCAGCACCTCCTCCCCGCCCACTTGTGACACTCTACAAGTGATGGTGCGGTCAATACCCAATTTCCGTGCCAAGATGAACGTGACACAACAAAGCAAACAGTAAGATGGATACACACTGGAAGGCACTCTCAAGTTCAGACACTTCCTAATGTGGAGATCGTGTTCAGATAATGTCCCAAGAACATCGTTTAAACGGACAGTCTTGGTTCGGCAAAATTGCCGTCTAAAAGCGGGGCTGGTGGAGGCGTTGGATGAGATGGCCGACAGGAGGGAGAGCTGCAGAGGGAGGCAAAACGAAGCAACACACTAAATTTAATGGTAAAAATGTAAAGGAATCCCTGTAAATGGCCTTGGAGGCCCCTAGGGTTGTGAGACGTTGAGGCTCCCACATTATCTAGACAATCGGCTCACAGATGGCGGTAAGGTTGTCAGTCTTACGCGTCGGCCGCCCTTTACCCCCCAGGAAGGTTCCTGGTACTCATTTCTGTTAGAAGCTGAGTCGATCCCAGGGTCATAGTGCGGCTGGAAGGAATAGGTCAATTGAAAAATATGCACTTCATCGGGACCTGAACCCGCGACCTTCCTTCTTGAAACATAGTGTCTCAACCAACTACGCTACCGCGTGCCCCAACTGTAATGGCAGAGAAGTGAAAATGTCTCTGTGTTTGATTAATTAAGTAATACGTCATGAAGACGTGCCAGGTTGTGGAGGTGCAACCCCAACATTCTAGACGTCGCCACTAGATAGGGGAGAGTGATGAGCTTCACGCCCCGGTAGCTTTACACCTGGGGAAATCGGCCCCGGTATCCATTGAACATGAGGCCTGGTCGGCCCCAGAGCCGGTCTGGACATTGTGGAGAAGAAAGAAATCTTTCCCCCGCCGGGATTCGAAACTCGGCCGTCCATCCCATGAAAACTACTAATATTGTGTGCATGGGAGGGAGTGACAAGCAAGGATATGCACGTAGAGGGAGAGACTGAAGAGACATCAATCAATTTAGCTGATAATAGGAACCAGATGTAAACTGTAATTTATAGAATGGGAAACACGAATTCTGACCATTACATCTTGAAGTCTGATTGTCCTCCGTTAATCTGAACACGTGTACATGTGTGTTTCTATGTATAGGCCTAACAATTTGCCACTTTTTATAGTAATCGAAGTCATCATTTTTTGTTGTTATTGTTTATATGATTTTTCCCCGGATTAGTATCTTGTCAGATCCTGATATGTTCTCCAGTATTAAAAAAGAAATAATTTGGTGTTTGCGTCACTTGAGATGAGGGGCCGGCCAGTGTGGATCTCCTCTTCCGAACACCGTGCAGGAATGTGCGCGGTCATCGTGCCTGCACTGCAATCGCCTCGCAGTCCCCGCGATATGTTCGGGTCGGCTCGGTACAGTTGTGCAGTAATCTGAAATGAAATTCAGTGAAACCTCTTTAAAATTGAACCTGAATTAAGAGAAAATTAGCTTTAATTGGAAAATGTATCCTGCCCCCTTAATATAGAGATAATATCAATGTTAATTTTCTCATAAATACGAGAGGAAGAAACCATAAATTTAAAATAAATTTTCTCCTTAAATATTTAAAATTTTCTGGTCAAATGAATTTGTTGTTTGTTGTAATGTCTTCAGAATTATAGAAGAAAGAAATTACATCGCACTGTGGTCTTTCGTTTTACGATATCTTCTTTCATTATAGGTGGATACAGTGTTTTGAGGAATTTCCATCTTCAGAGTCGTATATTCTTTCAGAATATTTATATTCAGCTCTCATAATGTGAATAAACAGCCGTGTAAACCTCTAAAGTTATATAAATAATATTCTCGACAAAAATAGCAGAGAAGTAAGTTCGTTCGTTGAGAACAGCGCATGAAGAATAATTTGGGGACCATTGGAGAAGGCAGAAAACGGAGAGGAAATTGTTAAGTTATCGGACTGCTCTTAGGGAATTACAAAATTATTTTATATTTAAAAAGGCGTTTATTTGAAGATGACTGTATTCTATTAATAATTCTCAATTGATTAAAAATTGCGTTTTTTAGTTAATAACGAAGCATCAGGCAAAATATTGTGACTAGAATGTGTTACCTTTAAAATGAATGCGTTTATTTTGTTGTAACTACTTGTATTATTACGTGAAGATGTACAATACAAGAGAGTGTAATGAAAGTTCCGTCACTGTTGTCATCTGAGCACATGTACTTAACATTTGTTTGCATTTCGCCCCGTTTTTATGAAGCCAAATTTGCTGTAATTAATATTGAACTACATTTATCCTTAATGTCCCACTTTATAGTACAAGCTCTAGTCTGAAGTTCATGTGGGAGCCAGAGGTTTGTTCTGAAACAATGGTGATAGGTTTAACCAATAGCAGCTGTTACGTGATTAACTGGGTCTGAAGAATGAGGAGTGGGATTCCCGATCGTGAAGTAATATGCTCAACTTACAGTGTTTACTTTCTGCTTTGGAGAACATTTAAGCTTCACGTGGAGATTCCAATTTTTTCACTTGAATGAAGAAGCAACTAGACTGAATTTCACTATATTTTAACAGAGGGTCGGGGCACGCGGTAGCGTAGTTGGTTGAGCCGGAAGGTCGTTGGTTAAATTCCCGATGAGGTGAATTTTTTCAATTGACCTAATATTTCCAGTAGCATTATAGCCCTGGGGTCGACTCAGCCTCTAACAGAAATGAGTATTTGGATTCTTACTGGAGGATAAAGGCCGGCCGACGCGAAAGGCTGACAACCTTACCGCCATCTGTGAGCCGATTGTCTAGAAGATGTGGGAGCCTAGAGGCTACTCACAGCCCTATGGACCTCCACGGCCTGTTACAGGGATAGCTTTACCTTACCTTATTTTGCCTTTAACATAGGGTCTTTAATAAACTGCGACTATGGTCTGAAATCCCCTTTCTGAAATGACAACTAAATTCATGTAGCCGGGTCTTTCTCGACAAACCCAGAGTGTCTCAGCTCCTAAAGAATTTCATGAGATTTTATGGAACCCATTTACTACTGTGTTTACAAAACCTGCCGCTTTTACCTATCCTCAGCCCGATGAATCCAATCCGTACCATGCCATCGTGATTATGGTATAAATCATAATTTTCCTTTTTAGGCAGAGAAAGCGACATTGTGCACATAATCTTCTCATAATTAAATAATTAAGTATAGATGAACTCTTTGGAAGTGTACGAGTAACAGGAATCTTCTTTTGGGGCGTGGGGGAGGCTTAAAGTGCTGCTCGCGAATAAGGCTAACAACCTTACCGCTATCTATGAGTCGATGTCTAGAGAAAATGTGGGAGCCTCGACGTCTCACAAGCCTATGGGTGTTCACGACCTTTTACAGGAATAGTTTTACTCTTACCTTTTACCTTTCCTAATTAACAGAAAGCGACCATAATAATAAATTATTATTTGCCTTCGCCTCCCCCGCCTTGTGACATGAACATGTGTATTCATCCGCCCCCTTTTCCCTGCAGATTCACTCAGGCCCCCGGTACTCACTCTCCTTACATGTTACCAGTTTTTCCACGTTCGGCTTAATATTCTACCCTGAAGATGGAGGTATAATGTTCCTCCGACACATCGGTAAATATCTGCCACATACCACGGTGTCGCATTTCATAAGTCAGTAATCTTCGATCAAATACAATATTTGCACTTTCTCTCAGACGCTTCGAGTTATGATGTTGCAATAAGCAAACATAAAAAGGTAAACAGCTTTCAGTTATTCCATAAATTAAGTTGGTTATAGATTAATATGTAAACATATAACCGTGTGACTGAATAAGCAAACAAACTTGTGGACATTTAAATAAATAAATAAGTTATTAAAAAGTAGATAAATTATGAAATAAAATGAAATATGTCATGTCTTTTCCTCCATATTTGTGCGAAAAAAGAAAAGTGTCATTAAAAGTAATGGCTTAAATTTCGGAGAGTAAGGGCTGTGATACATCTGTAAGCAAACAATTTTAGCAATATTAAATCAGTTCTCTTCTCAAGAAAACTAAAGGGGTGAGCATTCCATAGAACTATACCGTATTTACGCATGTATAGGCCGCGTGCGTGTATAGGCCGCAGCACAATTTTCAGACAGAAATTATAGAAAAAAAAACAATTTTCTTGGAATATTATTTCAGGAGTATTACACCCTGTATTACTAATTATGAATATATTTTTTTTAATGAAGTGTGATTTCGAATATTTCGAATATAAGCCGCACCCCAGTTTTCCTCTTGAATTTTTGGCAAAAAATGTGCGGCCTATACATGCGTAAATACGGTACTTAAACTAGATGTAAAGTAATTAAGCACTACGCCATGAAGGTATATGGAGGAGTCGATGTAAGATGCAACTTTTCTTGATCTCGGCACTAGTTTGAGGTGAGTGATCAGCTTCACGCTCCCGCCGCTTTATCCCCAGAGAAAGTGCTCCTGTAGCTATTGGATAGGAGTTTGTGTTGACCCCGGAGCCGGTCTGGACGATTTGGAGAAGATAACATTCTTGACCCTACTAGGACTCGAACTCCGACCACTCGATCGCGCAGCCCGTAGCCAGTCACTAGACCGACTACGCTATCCCGGCTCATCCTTACGTAAACTAAGTTTCATTAAACGTAAACCAGTTTCAAGCGATTTCCTAGTTAAAGTACATACATTTCGACTTCGAGTTTCTCAAATTCTTTAAAATAATAATATTGCTTATTTCTGATACTAATAATAAACACTTATATAATGCTTATAAGTGTTTGTATAGCCTGTTATAACAATTCCATAAGAGTATATTTGTATATACATATTTTAACTATATAAAGTTTTCTTGGTCCTTGGTCAATTGGAATCCGGACTCCTGGATTAATACGGTTGTTCACCCCTGGTTTAGATTAATAGATTGAACGGCAGTAAATAGGGACGCCAGATATGTCCTCTTCAGCTTGAGTCTTGTCCCCTGCTCGTTTTGCTTTCCGAGTTTGTGGAAAGACGCAATAAAAGGAGCAGTGGGCGAGACTATTAACGTGAATTTGGGACGCATGTTTCGCTGCAGAACGAAACGTCGGTCTGTCTGCTGAATCATGGTCTTACGTGGTCCACAGGCTTAATTAAGTTGTCAGGTTGACCGTCACCTCGCTGCTCTGTGCTTTGGAAAACCTGACTGTCGCCACAAGAAGCTGAAAAATGTTTTGATTATGGAGTAGCGTCAGAACAACGACAAGAAGCATTACCAAAAACTTATAATCAGACTGTCTATATTTGTAATGTGTAAGAGGAGGAAACTAATTAACTTTTTTAAGACACACACACACACACACACACACACACACTGAGGTAGGAGTGAGATGAAAATATCTTCATGGTAGAGGCATGTTCATATATTCGTATACAGACCAGAATGAAAATGGGAGTTCCAATAGCGTGCACTTTACGTACGAAATACTCGTATGTATTTTGTGGATTTGTATTTGTCTTAGTGTTCATCTATTACAGAGGAATCTCTGTAATGTTCTCTTTTATGTATTCTTTTTAGACACAGGACTATACGTTTTGCCTTTATTGATGAAGTAAGATAAAACTAAAACAAAGTCCTCTAATATAAATGACTATCGTGAATTTCTGCTCGCCAACTCGTAAAATCAGCTTGCCTCAGGCGAAATAATGGCCCTATTTTTTAAACCATGATTATTAGCCTTTCTTATAATGACAATTTTAGGCTGTGAAGTACGCCTAAAATAAAACAGTGAATGAGCACGAGCAGTCCAATTCATAACTATATAAATTTCATCTTCATTTTGCTATTGCTTTGGTTTTTGTGAGGAGGTTACTATAATATCATTTACAATTTTAGATATTTAATAGAGAGTTGCCCGTGTGGACTCGACAAAAAGTTAATAGGATCAGATCTCGAGAGAAAATGAGCTTGGTGCAACCGTGACGAAGACTTTCCATATAAGACGTTATGCGATAGATTTCTTTGATATATAAGCATGTGGTTTTCACTGGTGTAATTTACAATTTCTCAGAGTTATCGGTTGCAGTGTTCACGCTTTGATCGATTCTCCCAAATCATGCTCTCAGGCCCCTCAATTTCTGTATTCCTAACGGGATACGGGACAAAAACAAGAGTAGGGTCTCATTTAAGTATTTTCCAAGTGAGTTCTGTCTCAGTTGTCATGTTCTTTGACCTACGTTTTTATTCAATGAAGATACGCATCTAATGTCGTAAAAAATCGTTAAATATGACACGACAAAAGAAACTCAGAAGATGAAAATATGTAGAAAAGGAAATGCATAGAACAATTAAGGTAAGGTAAAGTTGTTCCCGTACTTAACTAATTAAGCATTACGCAAAGAAGTCATATGGTGGAGTGGATCTATAGATCCACCTTTTCTTGAATTTTGCACTAGTTGGAGGTGAATGGTCAGCTTCACACCCCAGCCACTTTACACCCGGAGAAAAAACCCCCATTACCAATTTGATAGGAGACTGGGTGGACCCCGGAGCCTGTGTGAAGGACGTAGTGAAGAGACAATTTTTGACCATACAGGGACTCGAACTCCGACCCCTCTGTCGCCCACCCCATAGCCAGTCGCTATATTGACCGCGCTATACCGGCTCACAGAACAATTAAAGGCGAAATAAAATGTATGCTATGAAGAATGAACATCATTACATGAAGAGAAATATGTTGCTACATAAATATTAATAGTAGGAAATATCTCAGTAATCATTATAGCGCTGTAGCGTATTGTAAGCGTGGAATAAAGCTCCAGGTATTCATGACATCAGATTCATTCTTGAATCGCTTTCACCTCCCGTAGAACAGATGTCCCGATGCCAATTACGATACCTGTGCTGATTGCACAGCACCTCTGCATACAGTGGCCAACAGAAAAATCTCCAATTGGAATGCACCTGCGCAACTTGCCACTTCATAATGTTACATCAGTGACGGTTCAAACGTCTTCAGAACATTACAATTAAATTTAGCTTAGCGTTAATCTTTACCAAGAACACTAACGTACTGTCACGTGTAGGGGTGATTAAAGGCGGGTTTTTTAATTGGATGATTGGGTTTATCGCGCCATATACATTCAGAACTCGGCACTACAGGCAATACAGCCCGTCTCAAGGTCGCTATCTACACAGGACAACACAAATGCGGAGTAAACGTAGACAAACATCCATGCCTTGAGTAGGATTCGGACCCACGATCCCAGTGTTCGAGTGGGCAAAGACAGTTCATGCTTTAGACCGCGAACACATTACGATCGGCCTACCTGCTCATCCTATGGTTATATGTTGCACAATGACATCATGAATGAAGAAATAGTAACCTTATTTTCCGGTGTGTGACCTGCCATTTCCTGTCTGCTTGCGACAAGCACGTGGTACAACTGAACATGGATTATAAGCAGAGCAGTAATGGTCTAGACTTGCATTCGGGAGGTGCTAGTTTCGAACCTCATTTCATTATCATTTGTTTTGCTCAGTCTCTCCAGGAATATGCCTGTATATTACCTCGATTGGAACAAAGCATCTTAATTTAATTTTTTTATACAATTCATCATACGTGCAGTGGTTAAAGACGTTGTTTGAACTGCATATGCTCTGTAGCGTCTAAAAATAGGCTAGTTTGTGGCTGGAGATGTATCGTGGTCTATTTTAAAGTCATATCCTCCAATTTATCTGTCAGGAATGAATATAACTTCAGTCTCGACACCTGGAAAGTTGATTTTGACAGTAACGCTTCTGATTTATATTCAGGAGGTGCCCACTTCGAACCTTAACGGGGAATTAACTATTATATTTGAAGTTTTTCGTGATATTTCCCACTGACTTCAGCCAAATGCCGGACAGTGCTTTAAAATAGCCCACGACAACCTCCTTCCACATCCTTTTCAATTCATTAACCATCTACGATTCCACACAATTTTATGTTCAGCTTGTGGCAACGTCAGTAGGGGAGGCACAAAGCAAAGTATCAGTCTGGATGGCGGTATAGAGAAACTCTTGATATGAAGCGAAAGCGCTAACCACTCGATTTTGAACTGCCGTTTAACAGAGCTTGTAAAGCTCTGATTTAACCGAAAGGAATGCTATATACTTGCATACAGGCCTATGAGTAATTTATTATACATGACCGTCCAAAAATCATGGATATCCCGGACGAACCGCATGGGCTCATGAATACGACACGAGTTTGGAATTTCACATCTATCACCAGATTCAATACACGAGGTTTCACATATAAATCTCTGCTATAACCTGAGGCTCTTAGGGAAAAATCACTCTGCAACGATGACTTGCTCCTTCTTGAAATGTTCCGCCTTAACGGCAAAATATACTGCGAAACTCTGGCTGGTTCCCACGTCATGTTTGCCAGTGGTCACAAGCACTGCATGTCAGTTTAGTGACGCCAGCTTCCTTCTTCAGGTGCCTTCCTGTTTTTGACCCCAAAGAATATGTTCTCTGTTGCTCCTACAAATCTTGCTGTAATCTCCTGAGTATATTGTATGTATCTAACGACATTATATCAACTTCCGAAGTTTCAACTTCGAATGATATGTCCAAGACCGCCTCTGTGGTCTAGTGGTCAGAGATCCTGCCTACAGAGCTACATGTCCGGGTTCGATTCCCGGCGCTACCAGATTTTCTGAGAAGTAGTGGGTCTGGAAAGGGGTTCACTCAACCTTGTGAAGAAAACTGAGGAGCTATTTCAAGGAAGTGGTGGCTTCGATATAGAAAACGGAAATTAACGACCGTTAGGATTCTTTGCCGTGACCACTCGACGCTCTCCATCCGCAAAACTTGGCACTAACTTCGCCGGTCGCTCGGTCGGTATAGTTCGCTTTTGGACTACAGGCCATGGAATTTGTTTTTGTTGTTGTATGACGAGTGACGAACTTGAATTCAAGCTCTGTCATTAAGAGGTTCAGAAGGGAGGTAAGGTAAACCTACCGGATTCAGTGATATATTTTATTCTGTGGTATTTTATGTAATGAATTTCTGAACAAAACTAAATAAGAAGTTTCAGTGTTAAAGCCTGAAATAAATATCTATTCAGATTCCAATATTATCAGCTGCTCCAGTTTAATATAGCACTCTTTAAAATTATTCCATACGAAAGAGTCCAGTTCCGTAGTAAACGTCGTAATTCCATGACACCTGAGTAAATGGCATGAAATATCTTAAATATGTCTAGTTGCATTATGTGTAAGTAACATATCATTGCCGCTACAGTGTCTAACAAAATAAAAAAAAAAAAGGTTTAATATGACGTAGAGCAGTGTTTCTCAACCGCCGGGCCGCTGCCAGGTACAGCGTTCTGGTATGAATTATACCGGGGTCTCGCCTGTTTCCTCTCCTTTACTGACAATCAGATTGTACAATCCATAAGTGAGTGTTCTGATTGGTGTACAATATAATAACTATTTACTGTACACTCAGCATGGCGTGAGCGGAATAAACATCCAGTGATGTCTTCCTCAGTTCCTTAAATCTGGTGGCCAAATTCTTTTGAGTCTTCGATTTTCGTGAGGTTGTAGTAGTGGTTGAAGAAGTGGGTTGGAGTGATTTTCTAGTTTGTTGAAGTACTTGGTGTTGTTTTCTCGGATGACGTCTGTTACGTAAGGAGAATTTAGATCGGTATGTAGGGTGTGGTGCCGGTTACGGTGGCCGAGCTGTCCCAGGCATATATACTGTCTTCGCTCGCTTGGAAACCGGGATCGTGGGTTCGAATCCCACTCAGGGCATAGATGTTTAGTTTGTGTGTGTGTTCTTCTGTGTGTGTGTACAGGTAGAGGCCTTGCGACAAGCTGATCACTCGGCCAAGGAGTCCTACTGAATGTGTAAGATCTATAAAAACTGAAGTGAAACGAGAAATTCACAGAGGTAGGTCTAAGCCCACTGGGGCTGTAGTGCCAAGGAAAAAACAATGTAGGGTGTGGTTGGATACATACCATGGTGCGTTCGTGATGGTTCGGAGTATTCTGGACTGGGTACGCTGTATAATGACGATGTTGGATTTGCTGGCGCAACCTCAGAGTTCTATGCTTATGTCCATGTAGGCTTTATGACTGTTTTGTAGATTAGTAACTTGTTTTCGATGGAGAGGTGGGATTTCTTTCCTATGAGCCAGTTGAGTTCTTTGGTTTTTTGGTCCATCTGTTTTCTTTTCTTGATTATGTGTTGTCTCCAGTTTAGTTTGTTGACAAAGGTTAATCCTATGTATTTGAGCTCTTCTTTTGGGTGTATGTTGATGTGATTTATTTGCACTGTGGGGCATGTGCCTTTTCGGAGGGTGAAAGTTGTTTGTGTGGACTTTGATTCGTTTACCTTGATTTTCCATTTTTTTAGCCATGCTTCTATGAGGATTAGATGATCCTGTAGATGAGAGGAGATTGTGGTTGGATTGCCGTGGGTAGCGAAAATAGCAGTGCCATCTGCAAAAGTTCCTATTATCGTTTTTTTTTTTTTGGTGTGGGTAGATCATGTGTGTAGAGAGTGTACAGTAGTGGGCTTAGTAAGCTTCCTTGGGGAACCCTTGAGTGGATTGGTAGGCGGTTGGATATTTCCTCATTTATTTTGACTTCGAAGAAGTTGTTGTAATAATTGTAATAATTTGTTGGGAAGATTCTTTTTATTTTGTAAAGTAAGTCAAATCCTGGGCTATATCGAAAAATGCTGCTGTGCAGTATTGTTTGTTATTTAGCGAGTTTGTTATGGTATTTGCTATGCGATGACTTTGTTGGATGGTTGAGTGAGCTCGTCGAAAGCCAATTTGGTGGTTTGGTATCCATGTTTGTGGGTTTGATTCTTGGTTTATTTTGTTGAGTATTAGTTTTTCGAGGACTTTTGAAATTGTGGGTAGAAGGCTTATTGGTCGGTAGGATGTGACGTCAGTTGGATTTTTGCCTGGTTTCAAGATCATTATGATATGGGCGATTCTGAGCGGACGAGGTCAATAGTCAAGTCTAAGTATGACGTTGATTATGTATAGACGTTTTATTTGGCTTTTTCTTGGTAAATGTTTTAGTATTACGACTGCGATGTTATCATGGCCTGGTGCCTTTTTCGGCTTTAGAGTGTGTATTGCTTCTTGCATTTCCTTTAGGGTAAAGAGCTTTGGCCTTTGGTGCCTTTGTATGGGTCCATTTAGCAGTAAGTTTTCTTCTTGTACTTGATGTTGTTGTGTGGAGTGAAAACTCCCTGTAGATGTTGTGCAAATAGGTAGGCTTTTTTCTTTGTCGCTTCTTGCTCAGTTTCCTGGGGTGATGTGAATTTGGGTATTGGTGGTGATGCTGATATGGACTTTCTTTTGTTTCTTATTAGTTTCCAGATGGAACTGTCTTGTCTTGTGAGGCTTGCGATGCAGTTCTCGAATTGTTCGTTCTTTAGTTCTTGTAATTGCGTTTTTAGCTTATTGCTGATTCTGTTGCAGTTTGCTCTGTTTTCCGGAGTGTGAGTCTTCTGCCAGGTTGATCTAGCTCTTCTCTTTTCGGCTATTAATTTTTGTATTCTTAACGGTATGTTATTTGTAGGGTTATTTGGATCATTTTTGGGGGTTGTTGTTTTGGTGGCTTCTTCTAGGAAGGTGATGAAATTTTTACATTCGTTTTCTATTAAGGTTTGTTCTTTCAGCTTAATTTTTAGTTATGAAGAGATTCTAGTTTGTTTTGGAGATGTGAAGTCTGGGCTTGGATTTCCTTAGTATAACTGATGTGCTTATTGTTGCAATGATCGGAGTGTGGTCCGATGTTAGGTCAAGGTTTGCAATTGCGTGTGTAGAGTATTTATGTGACGTGTCAACTAAACCTAATATTACGGTATGATGATTTATGAATCTTCATATTGTGAACAAAAACAAACATATTCTTCAAAATCTTTACCAAGCTTTTACACTTGTCGCAATATCACTGAAGGCAGAAGCGCTACATCCACTTTGATCCTGTGCTCGTCTTCAGGTCGTAAGCGAAATCTCCGCTGCTTACAGAGCAGGTACGTAGTCATGTTTCTCTGTTGTGTCAACGCTCGGTTTACTGTTTCTGAATCTAGGTCTTGTAAATGAATTTTGGCCACCTTGAAGATTTACGGAAGATGAAGAAATGTCGCGGCAGGCCGCAGGATGGACCAGTTTCAGGGTTCGCTGATTGGGAAACGCTGTTGACTTGTCACACAATGTCTTCATACGAGCAGTGAGCATATTTGATGGGAAGTATGCAAGCATGTGCAGGATGATTCGTCTTTTTATTATTTAATTCTATCACAAACTGTACAAAATGCTTCTCCATCAGGTGCAATAACATTCCTGTTGAGTTGACTGATACCAACTTAAATGACACTTTCTTTTTCTCAGGATTAAGCCTGTCTGTGATCCCACATTTCTGTGCTGAGCTACACGGTGTGTCCAGGATCCGTTAAGTTTTTTTTTTTAATTTTGCCCTGCAATGCCATCTGTTGGCGAGTTATGGTGTTAAGATTTTTTAAGTTTCGGCTGTGGCTGTCTATAATTTCAAAGCGCAAGTATCGCTGCGTCATGTATTCTGACCTTGAATGTAACAGTACTGTTCTGACGCTCGTCGGAAAATGGCGGTTGAACAGAGAGCCAACATCAAATTTTGTTTGAAGTTAGGCAAAACAGCCGGATATGCGTACGAAATGATGAAAAGTGTGTACGGTAGTGATTGTTTGACTCGCTCAAACATTTTTCGATGGTATGCTGTATTTCGTGACGGCAAGGACGACACTGAAGACGCTCCACTTGCGTCAAAGCCGAGAACAAATCGCGCTAAAGAAAATGTGAAAAACAGTGACCGGACCGAAATCCTTGCATCAGGCAGATGTGTTTCTCCAAGACTCATCGAGGAGCTTTTGGGAATACCAAAAAGTACTCTGCATCAAATTTTGACCGAGGATTTGGGCAAACGGAAGGTCTGTGCGCGGTTTGTACTTCAAGCGCTGTCAGGCGATGACAAACATGCCAGAGTGGAACACTGCAAAAACATGTTACGGTCGGCCCAAAGTGATACAACATTTACAAAATCGATTGTTACTGGTGACGAGACATGGTGCTTCCAATATGAGCCTTTCACAAAGCGGCAGAGTGCAGCGTGATTGAACCCAAAGGAGCCGAAACCAAAGAAAGTGCGCATGCAAAGGAGTCCAGTAAAGACATTGCTAACCGTTTTCTTCGATCCCAAAGGTCAAACAGTGGATTCTGATTATTATCTCGCAGTCCTCAATCGTTTGTAGGCGAGGGAGAGAATTCTTCGAATTCGCCCTGAATATCGAGAGCAAGGTTCTTGGTCGCGCCTCCACGTCAATGTCCCACCCTACAAATCGAAGATCGTGCGCGACTTTTTGGCCAGAAAAGGGATCACAGTCCTTGATCATCCTCCGTATTCGCCGGATTTGGCTCCAGCAGATTTCTGGTTGTTCCCAAAAGTTAAGTTGGCGATGAAAGGAGACCGTCACGACACCCTCCAGGACATTCAAAGGGAATGTACCGCAGTTTTAAATGCGATTCCACAAAAGGAGTACAGTGACTGTTTTCGAAAACTTTTCAATCGATTCAAGCTATGTATTGATTCAGAAGGAGATTATTTTGAATAAAAAGAGTGAAATTCTGAAAATAATTCACGTCTTACCCGTATGATTTTAATGAACGCAGTCCTAACAGAACCTGGACACACTGCAAGGCTTCAAAACTGAGAGGAAGTTAGTTCGAAACCATTCCTGCATATATACCATATGTTTCGCAAGTCTCGGCAGATGACAGAGGAAATTGTGCACTAATTTTACCAACTACAGACTTCTTCATCGGAGCATTGACATGTTCACTTGCCTGAACAACGATTTCTTTGAGTGTCGACCATGGCGCATTATAACTCTGGAAGCTCTGCGGAAAGTCCTTTTCTTCCATAGAACTTTCCTAACAGCCATTACTAGTGGGGTAAGCGTACTGTCGCATTCTATAGAAAGGAAATGCTTAGTTTCTGCAGTTCTATCGGATTATTTCATATTTCACTATAGTTTTCCGGTCTAGAAAACCGAGATTAACGGCTCTGACCACGTGACACTTTCTATCCGAAAAAGTTGGCACTAACTTCGCCGACAAGCGGCGGTCGCTTGCGGACTACAGACCACGGAGTTTGTTGTTTAAAAGACTTAAACAAATTACAAAGGTTTCTATTTAATTTATGTATCAAAATTTTTGGAAGAGGTTCTAAAATCACTCGCTTGCAATAGAAACGAATTCAACTACAATATATGTGGCTGACAACTAATTATACAGAATTCAGTAACACTGCCTAACACTGGCGCCATGAAGCATGGCATGGAGAAATGAAACTCATTAGTGAAATTGGAGAGCCGCTACATCTCTCAAGAATCTGTGAGTCAAGAGCCCTACATATTTCAGATCCATACATATTAAAAACAACGTGGCATAGTTTTGGAATAGATATTAAAATAACTTCTCTTTTAGTTTAGGAATTTCCGCAGCTACAGGAGCAACAGATAATGTGACATAATGTCTGCAAGCCGGAATAGTCGAACCAGAGCTAGACGTCCATTGATGGACAACGACTAAGTGAACACTAAGTTACTGTTACAACAGCCAGCCATAACACGTTTCAGCTGCAACGAATACGCTTGTATAAACCAAAGCGTTTCCCGGAGATTGATATACGTTTCCGTGGCAACGGATGAAACAGAGAATAACAGAGAACAATGGACTGTACTGGTAGGTGACCTATATCGGGTCCGCATGAAGTTAGCCCTGTCCAAGATTCAGAGATACAGATCTAGAATTCGAGAGACTAGAGACCCTTCAAGATTCAAAATTCAAAGATTAAATAGTTGACGTGTTAACCAGATAAAATTCGTTACCAAGAAGACGTTGAAGACTTTATTTTGTGTGTTATAGTTACAGTAATCTTTAGACTGTTTTAATTATTTGTAGTTACGACTCGTGAGTGTCCAATAAATCCATTCACCAATCCAAACCCCATCTACAAGTCACTAAAACAAGTGAAAATACAAATGTAGTGATTTCGCACACTTGGTTTGAAATGTCTGTTTGGTTCCATAAACGTGTGCTGTAAGACATGCCTTTCAAGCAACACATCTTAGTACTCCTCCTGAATATTCTGTCAACTTTCATACTTAATACCCTACTGAGCTAAAACACATTGAAAAATAAATCACGGAATTATGTATATCACGGAAATAAGCGAATTTACCCAACATGTAACATTCAAGCCGAAAAGTGAAAATTTTAGTCGGAAATCCGCTGACGAAAGGACCATTTGAAGGAACCAATAGAAGCAGATTAGAAGAAGCCATTTAGATAAACGCGATGGAAGGGTGGAATGAGTTCGACATGTTCCGTGTAGGATTTGGTGGTGAGTTGCTTGACGGTAATAACGAGTCTTCTCTGCGGTACTGCATCGCCTCTCTTCCCTTGCTGCTTTCTCTTCCTTAGGTCCAAAATGTAAATCCGAGGCAGAGCTTTAGATAATCTCCACACTATCCTCTCCCCTAATATCCTCAGTTTATCTCCTTCCTTTAGGAGCAAATACCAAATTCCACATCTATACAAAACAACAGATAAACTGAATTACGCGGAAGATAATTTAGCATTCAAAATTTTAAGTAGCAGAAAATAAAATAAATTATTCTAAACTGAACTGTTTAATATTATTCACTTATGGGCATTTGCACCAAGGGCAACTCTTCCGCCTTTTCCTCCTCTACCAATTGCAGCCGGCTACTTGTGAAACAGGAACCCTAAGGTTGGCCGCACACCGGCATGTGTCAAGACATGTAACAGTCAAGACACGATGTCTGCGACATGATGCAAAGACAGGAGCACAGTTGAAAAGAATGAGATTATGAAAACCGCCGCACACCGGTCTCAGTTATGATGCTGACGTCAGCTGACGAATCACGAATGAAGCAAGACTGCGTCTTTTCTCTCATGTCTTGATGCTTGTCTTGACGCAGTCGGTGTGCGGCCGTCACAATTATTTTTTTTAATTCGATTAGTGGGGTGTGGAGTCCGACTGAGTCCACTCGGCACGGCGGCCACTGATTTACCTATTGTAGACTGCCCCGGGTGATTATGATAATGGAGAATTTGTTGGAATGAAGATTGACAGGGGAAACCGAAGTACTCGGAGAAAACTCGCCCCAGCGCCACTTTGTCCGCCACAAATCCTACTTGACCAGACCCGGGTATCGAACCCGGGCCGCCGGTGGGAAGCCAGCGACTAACCGCTTGAGCTATGACGCGGCCGCAGTCACCCTAACTTCTCACAACGGATGCAGTGGTAATGTCTCCACATCCAGTGTATAGGCACAGTGAAGGTGTACCGTGTACTTTGCTTCTCTCTTGCAAGTTTCCGTGGCTTGGTATGTTTGCCTCCATTCCAGCATTTTACTGAAAGAAATGGGGACCACAAAAATGTTGGCCAGTTATGTTTCAAATGTTATTGAACCCTGTTCATCTGAAATCTGAGTCACCCCTTTACGAGCTGAGATAAAGCGCTAACTACATAAACGAACACTAACACAGAAATGAAGGAAGCCTCTGTAAACACGCTCTCTCCAGCAAATAGGTGCGTTTTGGCAACATGTTTATTTTGTAGAAGAGAACAGGTGTTGTTTCCTTGGAGTGTGTTTAACATAAAAACATTCATTCATTCACCAGTAATTCAGCTTACAGGAATATAGTCCGGCAGCTTGGATGTTTCTTTTTAAATTCTTCGCTATTAGCTTAGTAGGTGGTTATCAACGTAGTTACTTCTACCACGCAAATGGAAACAATATGTTCCACCGAAACTTTGGTACCCACTTGCCAACTACATAACCCAAAAGACAACAAGATGAGTCTTCATTGCAATAGAAATATTGGGCACAAGCCTCAATGAATTCGAATTTTCCGAAAGCTAAAATGTGACACCGGACTTCATGTTACTCAGGCAAGAATATCTGTAATGGCTTAGATATAATTCATTGTGTAATTAACATAGGTAATATTTATTGTTATCATCTTCTATATATCAAAATACGCATGTTCTTCATAAATGTCTCTACTGGCTGTGCTCACAGTTAGTCCTACCTCCATAATAGCTGGGACGTGTTTACGGGCACTAGTCTAGCACCTTCCTTCCGCCTTACCCATGTACGTACAAGTTATGCAGCCACAGGTATTCTTCCGGATATGGGAACATGCAATGTAGAGAGCTTCTTGCGTAACATGCGAGTATATCTCGCGGACATGATCTTTATACGAGCCAGTTTTTACCAACTGAAAGAAACAAACTGGATTAGTTTCTTATGTCCGTCAATCGAAATGTTATTGCAATTCAACAGCTGTCGTCAAAATCACCTTCATTGTCTTCTTTACTTCTATTTTCATCGTCTACAATTTCATTTCCGTTTTCATTTCTTATTTTCTTCCTTTTTCTGTTGTTTGTCTTATTCCTCCTTATCTTTGCATTCTTTTCCATCTACGTTTCTTCATCTTCTTCTATTTTACTTCAGCCTTTCCTTCTTCACCCATTACCAGATGGACTTAAGTTGTTTGTGTGTCGTACGTACTATAAGAAACCTTACAGAACAATAGGCCTCTGAAGTATATTTGAATTTCCCACCGGAATTACATTGGAAATATATTCTCGCAAAGTTTCTAAAGACGACGCAACGATCTACGTCACTGACGATGACGTCATCTCGTTCCCACAGCGGATGGAGTATATCATTCAGTGTGTATAATCTAGTAAATTTCTGGTGATGACGTAACGGGACAAGTCACTAACTGACGATAATGTGCCCACACTACTTTATACTCGCATTGTCTCTTGCAAATTCATATTACTAATTCTCCTACTTTGTCGGCAGAAACTGCGTGTTATAATCTACTCAGTTCAAACAAACGTGAGCGTCAGATATGCTCGTTTTATTCCTACGGGGTCATTGAATCGTCGCCAGTGGACTGGTATCGTTCAGAGAAAGTTTTAGAATATTGTTTACTCCTGGATTTTTTCTGTTGCTTATGTTCCACTGCTTTATTTTATTTTACTTTATTTTGTTTTATTTCAATTTATTTTATTTTATCTTACTTCAACATCTGCATTCAGGAGTTCACAAGCATCAAGACCTGAATATAATAAAATTAGGAAGGACGCCCAAGGAAAGCCAAAAAGAAATTTTGGAAATAAAATTTGTAATTAATTAATAAATTATACTAAGCCTGTACCTTTAACAATTAAGCAATTCGCTCGTACCATTGCTACCCACATGATGATACCCACTAACATTCAGAATTGCCAACTAATCTAAATACTGAATGAACTAATTACTTTCTTTTGTATGAAATGTATTAATAACGTTAAATAACACTTATACTCTTCCTTACTTCTCAGGTCCTTATTCAGCATTAAAATATAAACATGTACCTGAATATTTCTTTATGTCTCCCAAGACGAGTAATGATTACGTGAAGTTCTTTTCTGCCCGTTCAGTTTTTTGTAACATCAGAACAATAAGCAATGTCCCGCAGTAATTAAAGTATTCAATGTTTATGTTGTTACTCTTCTGCATTCTCTTAAAATTACTGTAAAACGTAAAAAAGGATAAAGTTATATCTGTGCTTAACGAATATAAGCACAACGTCATGAAGGTGTATGGGGGAGTGGATGCATAGATCCACATTTTCTTTACCTCGGTACTAGCTGGAGGTGAGTAGTCAGCTTCACGCCCTTGCCGCTTTACCCCCGGGGGAAGATAACCTGGTACGCATTGGATAGGAGTTTGGGCGGACCCCAGAGTCGGTCTGGACTATTGGAGAAGAGAATATTCTTGACCCTACCGGGACTCCAACCCCTCTGTCGTCCAGCCCGTAGCCAGTCGCTAAACCAACTACGCCATCCTGGCCCCTTTCTTAAAATTACACTATTTGTGAGAAATACACCAGTACCCAAACTACTTGAAGTAAAAACCAAGCTAATCTATCTGTCTATGGCTCCACAGTCCTTTAGTTGAACCTTGACAGTTTTTTCAGGTTCTTAATCATATAAAAATTCGGTAGGACTCCTTGGACGGTCGATCAGACTGTCGGAAAGCTACCCACACACATAACACAAACATAGAAAAAAACGCACACAGATTTGCATGCTTCGAGTGGGATTCGAACCCACGACTCCAGAGTTCAAGCGAGTGAAGACAGTTCATGCTTTAGACCGCGCGGCCACTGTGACAGGCTGAACTACCTTCACTTGGGCAAGTATAATGTAAAGCTGACTTGTACCGCTTTTCCGTAGACGCTAGGGCACATTCTTGTACTTGGTCCTACACGTGTATCCTACAGTCGGAACTCAGGATCTGCAATTTGTCCCCGACGGAGAGTATCACCACTACACACCGGTCCGACCGCTGCATCCCTCCCAGTCGTTGCATATTTATGTAAGGCATGACATATCGCCCCACTGATTTAACAAGCCACAGAGTGCAGTACGGATGAGGGAAGAATAAAAAGAAGCAGGAGAAATTGGAAGTGCTAGAAGCAATAGCCACTCCCTCGTCCATCTGCCCGACCATCGGCTTCTTCTTGACCCATGAAATATGGAACACAGAGGCAACGTCTCCATCTGCCATCGCTCGTGACGGTAGAGCAATGGACCTTGGAGATGTAGTTCTCTGGACCTCTCCAGGGGGATAGTTAGAAAATATGACTTGGCCGCAAGAAATACGAGAGATATAAATTGAGAGGTGTGTCTTCTACAATCTCAACAAGCATCGATATATTCCGTGGCACCACACCACTATGTCTTTCGTCTGTATATCTAAAAAAATATATATGCTTAAACTAAGAGCAATGATTAATGGGAACAAGTTGTAAAACCGCTACCTGTTTTCCCTGCTTGGAACTTGTAATAATTATTTACCGGCATGTAGGCAGAGGTAAATAACAACATTGGTTTGTTCAACGTTGCTTTTATCCGCGCTACCATCGGAAGATTTTAACGTGGAAGTCTCTTCAGTAGCTTCAGAACATATATGAATACTCATCAAAGTCTCGGACTAACCACTTTACGAATTTGTTATGTCATTCTCGAATTTTCTGCTCACTTGTTAGGGAATGTCTCCATGTTGTTAGTAGGCGGAGGAATAAACAGAAATACGTGTCCGCCAACTCTCGTGAACAGAATTAAACAAGAAGGGAATTTTTTATTCGTATATACATACGTATATTAGATCACAGTGGCCGCGCGGTCTAAGGCATGAACTGTTTTCGCTCGCTAGGACACTGAGATCGTGGGTTCGAATCTCACTCAAGGCATGAATATCTGTATTATGCGTTNAGCCTAATGGCCCAGTCTGTGTTTATTTTAAACTAAAAGTAGTTGATACCTTCATAAGAAAGAACCCATGAACTTAGTTTAGGAATAGGTAACAAGAAATGTCATTATAAAATATAACAAAAGAGTCAATGTGATTTTCAAAATATAACTGTGGTTTGTTGAGCTACTATACTTTCTTATAATAAAAGAATTCGCTTAGTGGGGGGTGGAGTCAAGCTGTGTCCACTCGGCACGGCGGCCACTGATTCGCCTATTATACTCGCCCCTGGTGATTATGATGATGAAGAATTTGGTGGAATGAAGATTGGCAGGGGGAACCGAAGTACTCGGAGAAAATCTGCCCCAACGCCACTTTGTCAACCTCAAATCCCACTTGACCAGACCTGGGATTGAACCCGGGCCGCCGAGGTGAAAAGCCAGCGACTAACCGCTTGAGCTATGGTGCGGCCTAATAAGACAATAATAACATACAAGGATATTCGAGACAAAATTGTTTCATTTTCTTATAGATAATAAAGAATAGGGATACAGCTGAGGATGTTCGTATTTCGTTAGGTTACATCACGTGGTCCGGTAGCGTAGTTGATTGAGGCACAATGTTACAAGCCGGAAGGTCACGGGTTCGAGTCCCGGTGAGGTGGATTTTTATTGACCTAATACTTAAAGCCGCATTATGGTCCTGGGGTCGACACAGTCTCTAACAGAAATGAGTACCAAGAATCCTCCTGGGGGATAAAGAGTGGTCGGCGTGTAAGGCTGCCAATTTTACCGCCATCTGTGAGCCGATTGTCCAGAAAATTTGAGAAGCCTCAAAGTCTTATAAACCTATGGGCATCCATTGCCTGTTACAAGGATAGCTTTACTTTTACATCATGTGGTCTTTCTATTTTTAGAAATCTTAATTAAATGACAGCCTCTGTGGTCTAATGGTCAGAGTTCCTGCCTACAGATCCAGAGGTCCGGGTTCGATTTCCGGTATTACCGGATTTTCTGAGAAGTAGTGGGTCTGGAACGGGGTCCACTCGGCCTCGTGAGGATAACTGAGGAGCTATGGAAATAGAGTCTCCGGCCTAGAAAACCGAAATTAACGGCCGTGGGGATTCGTTGCGCTGACCACGCGACACCCTCTATCCGCTGAAGTTGGCACTAAATTAGCCTACAAGCAGTGGTCGCTCGGCCGGTATAGTTCGCTTGCCGACTAAAACCACAGAGTATTTTTTTTAACTAAATAACATTTCATAAGGAAATCCATCTTGAAAAGTCAATAATCGGTCAGCTAGGCAAGAAATTGTGCACTTTTATTGCACTTGGTTCATTAACATGCTCACAAGAGTTCGCCACTGGTCCTTGTCTGGGTCAGATTAAGTTCGAACTCTCAGGCCATGATTCTATAATGTTACAATATTAGCTATGTTTAAGTCTGCTGGTTACTCCCTTCTTTTCAGGCTTTAGCAATAGAATTCTCTTCCTATTAGTGATACATGTCCTGTCCATCTCAGCCCCAACAAAACCTGTTGTAGAGTAAAACTATGCAGACCTAACAGCAGAAACTAGGTAAAATTGTCCCTATAATCAACTCGTTAAGCACTACACCGTGAAGACGTATGGGGGAGTATATGTATACAACCTCGGCGCTTGTTGGAGGTGAGGGATCAGCTTCAAGCCCCGGCCGGTATAGCAGTAATTAAAGGTGAAGAATTTTCTCTTCTCCACGTCGTCCAGACCGGCCGTGGGGTCCACCCAACTTCCTAACCAATGGGTACCTGGGGCTGTTTCACCGGAGGGTAACGCAGCCGGGGCGTGAAACTGATTACTCACCTCCAGCTAGTGCCAAGGTAAAAAAAATGTGGATCCATATGTCTACTCCCACATACGCCTTCATGGCGTAGTGCTTAATTAGTTAAGCACGGCGGCAACTTTACCATGAAGACGTATGGGGGAACAGACGCATAGATTCTTGTATACCTAACCCTCGGTACTAGTTGGAGGTGAGAGGTTATCTTCACGCCCAGGCCGATATAGCATCATTTAATTATTTAAAATATGGGTAAAGGTGTATTAGTTAAACATCATAACATTGGAAAATTAATGTAATTTACCTGTAGGGATATTGTTTTTTTTTTTTAAATCAGAGGAATATGCCCTGGAATTTAAAACAGTTAATTATACCACGTGTATATTTTTGCAATGGGCCTTCATTAGCGCGTTGGAGAAGATTGTCAAGTTAAGCAATTTATACCACCCATGCGACACACAATCCTGCAGGACCGGACCAATTACTGTCCTCTCGAAAGTTTGTGGTGTGAGGAATATACTCCCTGCAGTGTTAGAGGTCACGGAAGGTCAAAGAGAATCCTGCCGCCAATTTCAACTACTTGATGAGCGTCGTCAGTGGACCACGTTCCTTACACTTGCTTTTCAATCATAATCAACTTGTGGGGTCGAGTAATTACATTTGTCTGGATTAGATATCGTATTGTATTCGCAATATGGCACAAACACCTATAGCCATGTTTCCACTAACATAAATCACTATGCCTGCAGTAATTTTTAAAGTATTATGAAAAAGCTGGGTTCGCTTTGCTTGCTTTGTTACTGGACAACGGAGTGTAATTTACGCTCATTTGAATTTATGGTAGGGTAGTTAACAAGGACAAGGCGGTGAGCTCTTCGTTGTCAGTAGTCTAGTAGCGAGAAAATAAATTTTGCACGTAATATATACACATGGCATGTACTGTCTTCGCTCTCTTGGAAACCGGGATCGTGGGTTCGAATCCCACTCAGGACATGGATCTTTAGTTTGTGTGTGTGAGCGTTTTTCTGTGTTTGTGTACATGTAGAGGCCTTGCGACGAGCTGATCACGCGCCCAAGGAGTCCTACCGAATGTGTAAGATCTAGAAAAACCGAAGTGAACGGAGAAGCTCATGGAGGTAGGCCTAGGCCCACTGGGCTGTAGTGCCAAGGGGGGGGGGAAGTGTTCATGATATCGATGATAGTAAACCTGAAAGAATATGATGATTAACGGCCCCTGGTTCTTAAACAAAACACCGCAAGGGTATGTAGAATGGAAATAAATGGGGGTAAGCAGTAAGCCTCACGCGATAGCAGGGTACAGATTTCCCGTTATCTGTTCCACAGTCAATTTTATGAGCCCAGAAACGGTGTGGACGCGAAAAGAAGAATCGTTTATCTTTCCGGGAATCGAACCGAGGCTATCCAGCCTGTAGTTAGCCAAATTACTGGTCTAGCAATCCATAAGCAAACCAGTGCTGCTAATTTAAATGGGATAAATCTGGCTCGGGTGTTCCTCCATTGGTGGGCATATTTTTAATTTATACAAAGCTTAGAGTTCTAACAACATTAAGAAGCTAATTAACGAAATCCAAGGAGCCAGTTCTTCTTGACAAGCCATCAGTCGCTCAGTTACTCAAGAATTTCGAAATATTTTGTGGAACCTGAAAGTTTGTTACTGTGTTCATAAGAGCCCGCACTGCTCCCTATCCTTATCCAGATGAATCCAGTCCATAGTAACCCATCCTATTTCTCTGAGACATATTTTAATATTTTACTACCATCTACGTCTAAGTCTTGTTAATAGCTTTACCACCAAAATCCTTTATGCTTTCCTCTTCTCTCCTATGTCTTCTACAAGCACTGCCTAACCCACCCTTCGTGACTTAATAATTCTTATATTTATACTTGGTGAAGAGTATAGGTTCTGAAGCTCTTCATTATGTGATTTTCTCAAGCTTCTATTGTGTCATCTGTCTTTGGCTCAAACAGTCTCATCACCTTGTTCTAAAATACTCTCAGTCTATGTTTTTTTTCCATAAAGTCAGACAGCAAGTGCATACTTTAATGTTCACGAACAACATAGCTCCATTTTAATAAAATAGTACGGTCACGAATGAGTCGTATCCCGGCTCCTGTCATCAGAAACAAGTACAGTGTTTGGAACATCGACCCACTGACCTTCCGGACTTGGGTGCCATTGGAGGTCCTAGCCATAGAGACCGTAATTTTAGGGTCATAAAATTGTTGGAAACTCACATGGAACACAGAAAGACACCCATACCCTTCAAATTTATTTGACGAGGACGAAAAGAAACACCACTTGGCCAAGCATTTAGTGCTAGAATACATGAACTGCCCAATCTTATATTAATTGATTTCCTCATGGACGAATGCATAGGTAACAGTCACCCAGCGGCCCAGGTCGTTACATTTTCAATAGAAATGTACTAGATCCTG
Organism: Cryptotermes secundus; assembly: GCF_002891405.2. NCBI lineage: Eukaryota > Metazoa > Arthropoda > Insecta > Blattodea > Kalotermitidae > Cryptotermes > Cryptotermes secundus. The sequence continues at coordinate 599,776 of NW_019722433.1, read as the reverse complement.
TATTAAACACTTGATGGGAACTGTAATCCCAGCACCGACCATTTCATTGAACACACAGTACTGTTCTTCCACAAGATTGTCTGCTCAAGATGTGACATGCCTTGAGAAATGCTCTAGAGCTGTTTCTCAACCACCTAGCCGCGGCCCGGTACTGTACCGGGCCCTCGTCTTATAAAAAGGATTTACCTTGCCACGGCCTCACAAAAGTTGAGAACCGCCGCTTCAGAGAGACAGTAAACATATTACTCTCTAATCCTGCAGTGAAAGTGTCGCATCTTGTCCTACAAAAATATCTGTGTCTTATATTCAAGAAACGAAAGTATTCAATCTTGACTGAAAAATCATTAGGATATTACGTTATTTGTCTATTTGACTTCTCATACCTAACCTCTCCTCTCATGTAGGTCATACACCTTGGGACGACATGTCTCGTCATATGTACACTGAGACCAATTTCGTGCTCTAACTTTTACTGACATCCTGAACTTGTGTTTGTGTATGTGTGTTTTCGCTGAGGACCTGTTACTTCTTTTTCTTTTCGACTACGTAGATGGAGACAGTACATCCCTCCGAAGCGTCGATAACCTTCTATCATACTCCAAGGCCTTACAATAAAGAAGGTAATACTTGAAATTTAGTCTATGTAAGTATATGTATAATAGAAGACGATTTATGAGTGTCTGTGTGTGTTTGTGTATGAGTGTGTATAATATTATTCTTATGCCGTAGTAGTTTTCACGTACATACACAAACAGCAACTGTATATTTGAAGACTTGTTTTGAAAGAGATGAAACATATGGATTAAGACAATAAGTACATTATTCCGTGTTTTAAATAAAGTTGGCACTAACTTCGCCGACAAGCGGCGGTCGCTCAGTCGGTGTAGTTAGCTTGTGGACTCAAGCCTCGGATTCGTTTTTTTCTTAAATTTCAACGGGTTTTTCTACTGCTATCTTCAAATTTTCCTTCAAATATTTCAAAATTTGCTAACAAAACTGTTGTTAAGACTTTGCTATAAGTAAGTATTGTCTACTGCATCTGTTGTTCGGCATGCAAACTATTCAGACTTCTGTCAAGTATCTTCCAACTGCCACCAAAGTAGCTAACCTAACACGAACATATAGACATATCACAAATGTCAGACTATATCAGCGGGTTAAGGCACACAGAGAGGAGGTTTCATAGACGGACATAAAGTAAATTAGTTTCTTTTGCAAATACTCCCTTAAAGTTAAAATAGTTGCTACTGAAGAGAAGATACTGTCACGTGCTAAGGGCATTAGCACTAATTCAGTAGCTTTAAAATAAAAATCAAACTAAGGACAGTACTTTGCCTTAGAGGTAAAAAATAAAGTTGTCCCTGTGCTTAAATAGTTAAGCGCTACGCCATGAAGGCGTATGGAGGAGTGAATGTATAGATCCACATTTTCTCGACGTCGACACTAGCTTAAGGTGAGTGGTTAGCTTCACGCCCCGGCGACAATACTCACGGGGAAAGAGCCCCAACTTCCAGTTGAGTAGGAGGTTGGGTGCAACCCAGAGGCAGTTTGGACGACGTGGAGAAGAGAAAATTCTTGATCCTACCTTGATTCAAACCCCGACCCCTCCGTCGTCGAGCCCGTAGGTAGTCGCTATACTGACTATGCTTTCTCGGCTGTATATTTGCCCTACAGACATACAATTATTCGTCGAGGAAATAAGGTTAAGTTTGTTATGTCTGTTAACAGCGTGATCTCTGTTTTGTAGGTTATCTTGGACACTTTCAGTATGGCAGGATATACAGCTACAAAAGCCAGTTTTATTTACGAAGGAAATATAAAAAAAAAATTCAGTAATGTAACCTTTGTTCTACCGAGATGAATCCGTAAAAATACTGATTATGTACTATCGTTTGCCGTAATTGCTACAAGAGTCAGAGGTCCAAATAATTCATTATCACAGGCACAATTTGTTTGCTTTCTTCTAAGAAATGCGGCATGCAAGTGGACGTAAATTGTAGTCAGCCCTTCAAAGAATGAATTTCTTCTAATTAATATACAAGAATTAAATTCGTACCTCACAGGGAACACATTAGGTCTCGGCTATAAAGATCAACCGGTTAATGCTGTTTAGGGAAACAGTTGCTGTATACTGTGAGAATCATACGAAACACACAAATACCTTGTGTGGGCAGGGCACAGGGTTTTATTAGGTTAAAGCAGGTGGTTCATATAGTAACCACTCGTATTTAAAATGTTAAATGTGAAGAAATCCAGAGTGTTGCGACTAGTAACATTGCTTCATAGTCTGAAGATCGCGGATTCAATTCCTGGCCTGATGGCCAATCTTCCTGACAGCTGCATGGTACACCAAATCTGCTCCATAGAGAAATAGTAAAATAATATTTAACAATTTATTATCGCCATGCGACTGGCTACAAGCTGGACAGTAGACGAGTCGGAGTTTGAGTCCCGGTAGGGTCTCTTCTCCACGCATCCAGACTGGCTCTGGGTTCTATCCAGCCTCTTATCTATCAACGGGTAACGGGGGCTCTTTCCCGGGGGGGTAAAACAGCCGGGGCGTGAAGTCGACCACTCACATCCAACTAATGTCTAAGTCAAGAAAACGTGGATCTATACATCCACTCCCCCATACGTCTTAATGGCGTAGTGCTTAATTAGTTACGCAGAGAGACAATTTTGCCTTTTTTACGTCTCAGCCTCATGAGGATAACTGAGGAGATATTTCAAGGAAATAGCGGCTCCGGTCTAGAAAACCGAGACTAACGGCTGTGGGGATCCGTTGCGCTAATCACGCAACACCCTTTATCCGCTAAATTTGGCACTAACTTCACTTGCGAACTACAGGCCTCGGAGTTTGTTTGATTTGTTTGTGTCATTCTCCATCGTTCTACCATAAACTGAATAACCCATATCTTCATAATTCGTCAACTCACCAGATATCGTTACGGCGGCCAAATGAAGAGGATGGATGGGATATGTTGCATGCGTGGGGAAGAAGACACAGACTTACAGGATTTTAGTCGGAAGGTAGGAAGGAAATACATTACTTAGGAGACCGATTCGTAGGTAACGGGCCAAAATATATGGCGGTGTCTCAGAACATTGTCCAATGACAGGCTACTGTGAACTGAACCTTCGGGTTTCATAGAAAGAGGGTAATATCTTGATCAACTAATCGACCACTGGTTTCTGCATAGTAACTAACTTCATGGAGCAACTGGTCGCGGTGCATGGGGAAACCCACCCCCTCCAATAATGAATGAAGTTCATGGAGCCGAGCCCTTCTTCAAGCCGCCAGTTGTGTAGCTATTCAAGAACTTCCTAGCATTGATTCCGAAGGTTCATCACTGTGTTTACAAGAGCCCTCCAGTGGTCCCTATCCTGAGCCAGATCGATCCAGTCCATACTACCCCATCCCATCACTCTGAGATCAATTTTAATATTTTCCAACCACATACGTCGTGGTCTTATTCGTGGTACATGCATTCCTTCTCTCCCCATTCGTGCTACACACCCTGCCTAACTCCTCCTCCTTGACTTGATCATTCTAATTATACTTAGAGAAGAGTACAAGTTATGAAGCTCCTGTAAGATTTTAGGCTCCTCATTATGCAGTTTTCTTCTACCTCCAGTCACTTCATCTCTCTTTGGACCAAATATTCTCCTCAGCAGCTCGTTCTCAAACACCCTCAGTCTAGGTCCCTCTCTTAATGTAAGAGACCAAGTTTCATATTTATACAGTACCACAGGCAAAATTATAGTTGTTTGTTCTATTTTTTATTTTTAGACAACAGACTATGAGACAGAAGGTTCTGGACTGAATGGTAACAAGCATTAACCGAATTCAATCTCCTCTTAATTTCCCCCGGAATCAAGTTTTGATTTGTTACTGTCGTTTCAAAACACTTGAACTATGCCACATTTTCAAAACATCTGTTAGCTACTTTTATATCTGATTTTGCCTTCATTCGGGTGACGAGACAGCTAAATATACTTAGTTTTCTCTAATAGAGTCAGTTAATTATCGTATTGTTCGATGTGGTATAACTCATAGTACAGAAACAATTAAATAAATTAAGAACCTGAAAAAATACGAACTATCCAAACTGCGAATGTCTGATAGAGACAGCTGCAATATCTACGTCACTAAAGAGATTAGGCAGTCTCAGCAGACATCGCAGGTAGCTGTACGCAGGTAGGACAGCGTTCGGGTGGTATGGATGAGGTACATGACGAACTATAGATAGCTGGGTGAAGGTGTGAAGGGACAGAGTTTTATGAGGCGGTGCTCAACGGGGGCCCTGCGCTACCTCCCCGCGGACCCACATAACTCTCGCATGCCCCACGGGGGGGTGACATGACAGTCCTGACCCGACCCAGACCAGCACCTGAGTTTCCTGGTTTACCTTCAGCCTTTTCCATGTATGCTTAGGCCCTGCTGAGTGTACCGGCATTACATCACTTACTGCACATATCACTTGCACTGTCCCAACTGGCTGTGTAAGAAGTACGTTTCCGATACATATTTTGTGTGACTTCCTTCTGAGTTTACCACTAAAATTCCTATTCCGCTCATACTACTACTACTACTACTACTACTACTACTACTAATAATAATAATAATAATAATAATAATATAATAATAAGTAAAGTAAAGGTATCACTGTAACGGGTCGTGGGGGTCCATAGTGTTCTGAGACGTTGAGGTTCCCACATTTTCTAGACAATCAGCTCATAGATGGCGACAAGTTTGTCAGCTTCACGCACCGGCCCTTCACTTGCTTGAATGTGGGCAGTTCCCACATCCCCAACAACATTCCTGGTACTCAATTCTGATAGAGGCTGAGTCGACCCCGGGCCATAGTGAGACTGGAAGGATTAGGTAAAATGAAAAAATCCACCTTATCGGGATTCGATCCCGCCACCTTCCGGCTTGTAGCATAGTGCCTCAACTAATTACGCTACCACGTGCTTCTAATAATAATAATAATAATATTATTATTATTATTATCACGTGGTAGAGTGTTTATAGGCGGTGTTTGGATCGATAATCAAATTTATTGAAATTTTACAACACGCAACTACAAGTAAGAAGGCTCTGGCTGTTCTACATACTTCACAAGTCACTATAGGACGCACCAAGTCTTCTCAGTCTGTTACAGTCTTCACTATCCGTTGCTTGGTAGCGGATTTAAACTGCGGACATTCCCCTTCCTCTGGGTTCCCAAACTTTTCCAGACCTCAGCAAACAGCTTGTCACAGCAGCAGCTCACAACTAAAACCCAGCGGTTATTTAACTGATTTTTGTAACTTGTCTTGCTTATAATATGTCGCCACGGCCCGCAGAGAAAACACCGTTCCTCTGTTACAGTTTACCAGATGCTGCTTAATAACGACCGTTATATAGTTGCTTATTTCGCGGTCGTTGCCTAGCAGCGGGTTTACATGCCACATTAATACTGTGTCCTGCCCGCTGAAACCCGGAATACCCGTAGTTTAACTAGAAGACGCGTCCATTACAAGGTCACGGCACAACATAAGCCATGCCAGTGTAACAATAATTATTCACGTAAAAATATAAGAAATTTCGGAAGCGGTTTTCTTTTTCTGCGCGGTCCGACCCAGCGGTTGCGTGACTATGCAATATCGCAGCAACAAGAAGAGATGTTTCCTGCTGGGTGCGTCCCGAGGCCGTACCACGAGGACAAACGTGACAGGCAGTCAGTAAAATATTGACAGCTGAAGTTGGAGGTCGGCAGGTGGAAGCCAGTTAGTTCAGCTCGGGAGCTGAAGCTGAGAGGTGCAGCCAGCGAGGACAGGAGCCATTGGACACGGAAGCCGAGGATACTGCACAGTTTCAGCCCTCTTCCAAGCAACGTGACCAAGGAACCTAGTCAGTGTGCGATACTGATCTGTGAAGTGTAGTTACGAGCTGTAGAATTGTCCAAATTCTAGTTATCAACCCCAAACCCGTCTATCCTTATTCGAACACTCAATTAATAATAACATTAATGAATTGATAAGGTATATTGTAATGTAGTAAATTATAAATTATATGAAAGCAAATTGGTACATACATAAGTCGAAGTAATTTCGTTTTTTTTTCTGAGAAGATCGGGCATCTAGCAGATGTTGATGGTGATGGTGATGATGATGATGATGATGATCACAAGAATAAAATTAATAATAAATACGTACATACAGAATATATGTAGGCTATTATTCGAACAGTGCTAGGATCTGCACGATGGGTTTCTGCAAGGCGTCCGGAACTGGAGGTGAAATTGTAAACAGTGGTCAGGGAATTATCAGAAGGCTTTATATATACATATATTTTGTACCCAGGATTCGATGCCCTGTAGGAGAAATATTTTTTTATAACCACTACAGAGTCTAACATATCAAGATTCTTGTCTAATGCATACAAGAGATTCTTTTTCAGGGGAATTGAAGGTAAAGCAGCCGACTTGCAAAGCGACGACTCGCTTCCACCGAGTTCAGAAGTTAATAAGCGGAACATTATCTCCACTTTCCCATACGCCTTCATGGGACGGTGTTTTTGAACCTCGGAATCACAGAGCATCTATGTAACATAAACTAATAAGTCCCTCCCATTTTATATTAATATTGTGATGCATATGCCCATTGCTAGGCAACGGTTCGGTAAACACATTCCCGAAGTTACGCTCTAAATAATAGGACATCTTTTGCTATGTAACGTACCAATAAACACGCATTCTTAACAACAGAAGACGGTGTTTTCCGTGTGGTCCGTGCCGAGGAGTTATAAGGGGGCACAGTCATTCGTAGTTTAGTTCAGAACTGAAGGAGTACAACGGAGTTGAGTTGGATGTCAGAATATTTCCAGTGAATTGTCCAGTCGTAAGATGACAATGTATCAGAAAGTGATTTGTAAACTGTTGTAACCTGTTGTATAAAGGTTCAATAAATTCGATCATCAAATGCAGAACCCGCCTTACTAGTCATGAGCTCAGTTTCTTGCAGATATAATATTTACACCAGTTGTCTGGTTTCATGTGTGGATCCATACATCCCCTCCCCCGTGTGCCTTCATGGGTACTGCTTAATTAATTAAGAACAAGGACAATTTGACCTTACTTTTATCCTCTATGTGGTTTCATAAATAATGAAATAGAAAAACTGATGCGTTTCTGACGAAGAGTAAAATTATGTGCTCTATATCTCATAAGGCGTTTGATATGATGTCTAAAACAACATATGCCAGAAATAACTGTACACTTCTCCAAATAATCTTCATGTTCTCCCTTTATCACATAGTTATTTTGAACAATCTGCTACTGATTTTCGTGTTAAAGAAAAACGATTAGGGGAAAACCCATCTGTGGTGTTGCGCCGTGATTCCTTGTCGCATTATTCTGCTGTTGTGTTCAAACTAGTCGTTCCGTTTCTATGGCGGATTCCTGCCTCACTGCACCGAAGGGAATTGTTTACTCCCGAAATAATAGTCATGATGCAGTTGTCTATGATGACTCAATCTCTCGGATCTCTGCAGCACAAGGTTTGCTTGTTTGAGCCACCCTCGGAATATGGATATAACCTGCGGTGGCGTTTAGCGTGTCGTATCTTATACAGCGGTCTTGAGAAGGACCTAGTCTTTTCACTGTAAAGTGCAGCGTTTGCTATGCTGTGCATACCACCTGCTTTAACATCAGTAGGAGGCCCATAGGGTTGTGAGTCGTCGAGGCTCCCACATTTCATAGACAACAGGATCACATTTATCGGTGAGGTTGTCAGTCTTATGCGCCTGTCGCCCATTACCCCCAGGAAGATTTCTGGTACTCATTCCTGATAGAGGCTGAGTCGATCCCAGGGCTATGGTGCAGCTGGAAGGATTAGGTTAAATGGAAATTCTAATGACCTAATCGTGGATCGGATCCGCGACCTTCCGGCTTGTTGCATAGTGCTTCAACCAAATACGCTACCGCGTGCCTCCTAAGAAACTTAATGTTTAAAATTGTGTATATTACTATTCAGAAGTCTGGGTATGCACGTTTATAATCTAGTGGAGTGATTCGCAAAATAGTCTGTAGTATAGCGTTACCAGATTATTTTAATATGTCATAACAAATTCTTGATTGGCAACAGAATTCTAAAATGTCACCACGAAGCAACAGGACTATAGTTATAATCATAACAAAATGAACGCGTAAGAAGAGAACCTATGAGCAAGGAAGTCATGTTTCAATTTTGTACTGATGTTTCTGAGATCCTCTGGTTCTTCGGGTAAGTGCGGGATAGTACGCCTGACAGATACTAAAGGGTTTTGACGATGGTGTATAACGCATAAGATTGTTGGGTTTTGGGCTTTTTTCAATTGTCCGGTAGTTTAGAAAATCGAAAACACGATATTTCGGAAACTGGACCTGTTTCCGTCCTCAGGTGAGGATGGAAGATACCTACTCAGTTGAGAAGGAGCCCAACTGATTGTCTCCTCCCTCTCAACCAAGGACTGAAACAGATGCAGTCTCCCAAATGTCGTGATTTCTATTTTCTAGAATACCGGATGATGGAAAAAGTCCCAAAATTCGGTAATTCAATAGGCCTGATGTCTGATTAAGTTTCCTTCCGCTCCACAAACTGTTGAGAGGAGGAACAGTTTTTTTTTTATATATTCGGGTAAAGCTGAAGCAGAAATAAAGATACTATGCAGTTGAAGAAAGCAGTCTTCTGGGATTTGGTACCGTGTATATGTGGTGTTAACCGACGTTTCGGAGGAACGTATCGCCTCCATCTTCAGGGTAGAAGAAAAATATAAGAAATCTTCAAAGCTAAGAGACCGTGAGAATCGGTAAAAGCAGACTGTGTCTTCTTTTAAGATTTCTTATATTTTTTCTTCTACCCTGAGGATGGAGGCGATACGTTCCTCCGAAACGTCGGTTAACACCACATATACACGGTGCCAAATCCCAGAAGACTGCTTTCTTCATAGTCACCGCCGTGAAAGCCTCAAATCTTACATACTATGCAGTTATTCACGAAAACATCTGCCGTATACCGTGAGGGATATCTAAATAATTAACAAATTTATTTAGTTCTTTGCTAGCAGATTTATTCCTTAAATGTATGTATTTAACGATGCTGAATCATTTGAATTGGCACAGTCAGTCTATGAACAGAGAGAGAGAGAGAGTAATGTAATTTTTTTTTCAGAACGAATAGTATTGTCCGTGTTTACCGCGAGTGCTGTACCATATGTCTCAGGCATGTGAAACCGAACTGCGCCTTAAAGTACATCATGACGAATCTCTACCACATCTTCATAATTCATTAATTATCTTCTGGATTTTAAACAGCGTCATAAAGTAACAAGAATTAATGCAAAGACCACCAAATGTGGGGCTTAAATGATACAGTCTCATGCTTTGTGTTGGGTTTGATTCCCGACAGCAAGCCCCGGATATGCTTATTGAAGTTCCTCATGGATTTATTCAGTCTTTCCATATGGTTTCTGGGATATTACCTTGAAACTGGTCACGACCGCTTCCTCCCACATCTTTTGCAGTTCATCATTGACTCTGATCACGCTTTTCTACCCAACTCCCATGGAACGGGAATCCTTGTTGAGAAGATGAAAGTTGCTCAGTTGTTTTGTATCTTGAACCTCACGCCCTACTTCTTCGGTCAGAGATCCTGGCTACAGATCCAGAGTTATCGGATTCGATTCCCGGCGCTACAAGATTTTCTGAGAAGTAGCGGGTCTTGAACGGGTTCCATTCAGCCTCGTGAGGATAATTGAGGAGCTATTTCAAGGAAATAGCGGTTCCGGTCTAGAAAACCGAAATTAACGGCCGTGGGGATTCGTTGTGCTGACCACGCAACATGCTCCATCCGCTAAGTTGGAACTAACTTCGCCGACAACCGGCGGTCGCTCGCTAGGTATAGTTGGCTTGCGGACTAAAGCCATGGAGCTTTTTCTTTAGTTTCGTCCCATCTACGCCTAGGTCACATCTAGGTCACAGCTTCTATCCTTTAGAGTTTCCGACTGGAATGGTACAAGTATTTCTCATATGTACCATGCGTACTCCACATTCTTCCATTCTTATTGAATTCATCAATGTCATCATGTTAGTTGTCAAATACCGTAACTTATATAGCTTTTCAATATACAATTGGTTTACTCCTCTTATACTACGTATTATGAGGTGCTGATTCTCGTTCATTTGAGGATTCAGAGTGTAGCCTTCTGAGTTCTGCCACAATGTAGCACGATAGAGAGTAGCGACGTTTCGGAGAACAGACCACAACTAAGCAATGCAGATTTCATACAGTTATGATGGTACCTCATTCTACGGACATGTAGAATGGGGCACAACTCAATCTCTACTACTGGTACAATTTGCGAGAGGACGTCCGTACATTGTGAACAGAAGAAGCGAGAGGACATAGGTAGCATGTAGAAAAATAGTAGGGAAGACATGCCTGTTATTTAATGACCCATGTCCCCTACGCTTGCAGAGGTCCAGAGGGTGGGAGGGGGGTACACCTCGATTAGGGTGACATGTACTTCAGCCGCTGGCCGGCAAGGGGAATAGGCTGGACGTTATTAATTGCTGCCTTAAGTCCACGCGTTATTTATTATATGTGAAGGGGGAGACTTTTCTTTCGTGTCTCTCGCTCACTCGTGCATCACAGATGTTTTTGCTCTGGTAGGGCTGAAGAGCGCTAAGTTCTCGTCAGTTTACCAGGTGAGGGAACCCGTGATTACATGTGCAATGGATGCCAGAGATAGCAGAACAGAAGTTTGTCAGCTAAGCGGATAATGTGCTCTTATTTACTTTTCATTTCTAACTTGCATCTATACTGCCATGCATGTAGAGCCACTATTCGCAGCTACTGTCCGAACACTTCATGATTAAGAAATATGAAATTTTAATTGTAAGCGTCTCCATTTCCCATTGCTATGAAGCCTGATGAGTTTTTTTTTTTTTGAAAACAGGGTGGTGGAGAATATATTTGAACCTCAGAGAGGGGAAATATGAGGCTGGAGAAAATTAACAGTGATGAATTTCACAATCAAGTAAAGGATGAATAATACTGTAACACGTATGCCCGTTGCGAGGTAATGACACTGTAAACAACGTCCGCTGCTAGGCAGCACATTTCTAACAGGCACAATTTGACAGTAAAAATTCGCTTTAGTGTGGGGTGGCGTCGAACTGGGTCCACTCGGCACGGCGGCCACTGATTGGCCTATTGTAGCCTGCCCCGGGTGATTATGATGATGGAGAATTTGGTGGAATGAAGACTGGCAAGGGAAACCAAAGTACTCTGAGAAAACCCGCCCCAGAGCCACCCATGCTTCTACTGGGAGTCGAATCCAAGAACTCAATATTCAAGTGGTTCGAGTGTATGTTTTAGAACTTACGGCCATCGTGATTGGTCCAAATATTATTAAAGTAATCAAACCGAGCGGGCGGTTTAGCGACTGGCTACTAGTTGGACGGCCGGGGGGTCAGAGTTTGAGTTCCAGCAAAGGCGAAAATGTTCTCCTCTCAACGTTGTCCAGAAAGATTCTGGGGGCAACACAGCCTTCAGTCCAATGGGTATCAGAGGCCCTTTCGACTGGGTGAAGCGGAGGGGCGGTGAACTTCACCTCTCACCTCCAACTAATGCCCATATCAAGAATGTCATAAGTCTTCATGGGGTAGTGCTTAATTAGTTAAGTACAAGGACAACTTTGCATTTTAATCAAATCAAGATATACAAGATGGGAGGGGCATGTATTACGCACGGGCAGCGAGAGGTACATAAAGTATTTGAGTTGGAAGATTTCAAGAGGAGAGCTTGTTTGGCAGGCAAGGCTTGGCAGGCAAGGCTTAACAGGAGTGAAAGTTACATAAATCTGTCCCTGAACTTAGTAAAGCATAACGCCATGAACATGTACGGGAGTGTGGAGGTAGAGCTCCACCATTCTTGACCTCAGCTCTAGACGGAAGGTCAGTGAGAGCACCAAAGAATCATCAACAAATGGTGTTCCGAAGCGGTGGAACATTTCAGAGACACGCTGGCTTACCGTCCTCTGCTGTGGGTGCAGCAGTGTGAAACCGTGTCAACAATGAACCAGCATGAGATCCTGAAGTCACTGTTCTATTCTTCATTTCTGCAGTCTGGGCTATCACGTTCGAATACTGGTCGAGGCAAAGACGTTTGTTTGCTATTTCTTGTGTCGTCTTCTAACGGTAATGGCCTTGCGGTGCACTGATACCCCATACAAGATGTCCTAACGCGCGTATAAAAGACTTCACTGTGTCAGAATTAGTCCTCAACCGGAACGTGACAGAATCACGTAACCTGTGTAAACACAAAAATAGCGGAAGGAGTAACAATTGATTGTTTCGATTACTATGGCAGTGCTAGATAAAAATGCCAAGATATCATGTCACTAAATAAAGCACGTAAATAATGAGACGTATGTCAATTTCTTAACTAATCCACTATGCACTCTTTGGTTTATCTAACGACGTTGCCGTAACTAATCCGATCTGCAATGTCGAATGGAAGAATATGTATTGTGACATATTGGGCCGTTTCTAGGAGACGAATACGCAAACATGTTCCAGCCAACGACCATCCAACAATAGAAGGGAGTCCAGTGTTAGGTAACAGACCAGTAAATACATATCACAGAAACGAATGCACAACAATAGGGCGTCCATTGCTAGGCAATGCATGGGTGGACACGCCTGACAACAATACATGATATCCGTTGCTGAGCAGCCATGTGTTTCTTGTGGGTGGTCCGTGCCGAGCCTATATAAGGAGCAGTGAAGGCTGTACGAGGGGATTCGACGGGAAGACGTCGCTCAAAGCAGTTCAGCAGTTGAGAGAGTAGTGAGTCCTACGCGGTTCAAGAGAAGATTATAAGAGCAGCGAAGATAACGGACTGACAGACAGAATCCAACAGCAGGGTCCCGGAGGCTACAAACGAAGTTTAGAATTGAAGTGTGAAAACTTTGCTTTATGTGTTACTGTTTTAGTAGTAATTTGGAGAGTTATAATTCTTTGCGGTTACAGCTTAAACTTATCCAATAAAACAGCTCTACCAACTCCGTAATCCGTTAATTATTTGTCACGGATACCGGGACACTTAACAGTATGAATGTTGAATTAGGAAACGTGTGAAAGAAAGCTCTATCATAAATGTCGCCCAGAATTCTTGGAACGAGTGGGGAATGATAGGATTTTGTTTTCAAAGTTCAGTTTTCAGTCTAAGCCTGCTGATGAAGCCAACGAAGAATGATTCATTACTTATCTTCTTAGCTGTAGAAAGAAACAGGAATAGATGCCGAGGTATTTTGGTATGACAGATAATGGAGAGATAGGAAATATCCAAATTATCATTAAAAAATGTAGGATCTGATGTTCTCACAGCGGTGATTGTGAAGTGTTCTGTCTTCTACACGGCGTTAGAGGCCTTTCCCAGGAAATAGAACTCTTTAGGATACCTTGAAGTTTTATGGAATTCGATGATTTATCACTATATCTAAAAAAACACACCATTGTATTACATTTTACATAAATTCAACGTAGTCACAGCTTCACATAAAATAACTAGAAGATGAATTTTAGTATTATTGTACCATTTACATCTAGGTACCGAAAATCGTATATTGTCTTCAAGAGCATCTACTAACTTAGGGCCACAGAATCGGTTATTTCTCTTTTCTAATCAATTTCTCTAGGTCACGTGTTGCTACCAACATAGCGAAATTTCTAGGATTCTGAGAGCAGGTTAAGAATTTAAGAATCAATTGATATGAAGTACAATAAAAATAATCTGAAATATTAACAATATTTTTGTCACATTTGTGTTTTCATTGAAAATGGTGGAAACCTATGTGATTCGAGGGGTCGGTCGTGATTTCTGCGCATCATGTACTTACGCCCATATAAATTGCTTTACGAGAGCTGGATTTTGCAAAAATAAGCCATCAACACTGTTAAAACTAATATAGCCAGCAGAACAAAAAAGTAAAATATATACTTTACTCTGTCATACAGTTCGTCTAAAATTGAGTGTCTTCCCAGTTAACGTCACGAGGGGAACAAGTTACTTTGTGACATAATACAACCATAATGAATTCTTTTGATCGTTACAAATGTAGCAGAGACGAATTTTAATTATTCCTCCATGTCAACTTACACAGGAACAGTGACGACAAGGAGCTAATTACGAAGAGCTGTTTCGCCTGACACATGGCGATGTTTGTGTCACTTGCAACAGGGGCTGTACTCCATAGGTTCTACAGCGACGGATGAAGGGGATGTCATAATAATTCAAATTCAGGGGTAGCCAAATAAATGCATCTGGAGATAAAGCTACCGGCCTATGCCTCGGCACTTGAGGCGACTACTGAGTGCTGGTCTTCATGCTCCAACAGTTTAACACCGAGGAAAGAGACTCCTATATATATGATAGGAAGGTCAATGATCACAGAGCCGGTCTGATTTTGATGACAGACAGGAAGTGCTCTGCTCCTGTTGAGAGTCGAACGTCAGTTTCAACGACACAAACAATCATTTTATTGATGATATACAGGTATGATTGCTCACAATTTAATATTTGTTTTAAGGTATGAATTCGTATTAACATATTTTGGTACACAATTAAAAATAGAGCAGTCTGAAACATATATATTTGGAGTCTTAGTAAAATGAAAACATTTTTTTTTTTTTCTTTTCACTGAAGTGCCCAGATTTCAGAACTGTTTTATGTGACTGCAGTAAGCCTATTGTCTTCCATTTATTCAGACTGCAAATTTGTTGCCATTAGTTAGAATATCTTATAAGGTCCTTAATGATATGACGAAAATATTCAAAGCTCTCAAAAAGAAATACTGAAATATCATTATTAGTAAATGTTTGTTTAGATAGGTCATAAATACAGATATTTATTATCAAATAATGTGTCTTATAAATATTATATTTCTGAATATTATCTGTGGTCCTGTCATCTAAAAGGAACGTCCTGTTTATTTTTCAAAACAACATTTTGGAGTTTGCATTATGTCTCTGTCTTCAGGTAAAACCTATCCAGTTGGGCCCAATCGATGTTTTTAGATAAAGACGGGACGATGGATAATGACTAGAAACATAATATTTGCACTCATGTACCATCGTCACAAACTTTTAGGTCTTATTAATATATCTTATTTATTGCTCCACGATTTAAGGCTTCTGCGATATTTAATCATTCAGAAGTGTTGCTGCTACATCTTACAGCTTATATAACAATAAAAACCCGTGCAACTCGCCCACAGAATGCATTTATGGGTTTCATATGTTTTCTGAGATTCAGGGACCAGATTCTTAAGTGTTACTTGCAGGAACTTCAGGTTTCAAAAGGTAGATATTCAGCCTATTTCATATTTGGTAAGTATTATATTTTCTGTATAAAGTATTGAGGATATAAGCACAAATAAATTATGTAAAACTGTAATAATTAATCCAGATTTGAAGGTAGTTTGTGGTCTATGCCTGTTGTCTTTAGTAATTTTTGGTGATGTTTCACGATTATGATTATGAGCAGGAGTCTGTACAACAAGACACCCATGTGGTTTATGCACAGGTTAAGGGTTCCTCTACATCTGAGATAAGCAAACAGGACAAATGTGGCTACAAAATTTTCAACTCGGACTTAACCGAAGATTCAAAGTGCGCATGCGGACGACTAGTGCAACGTTCATCACCCCTGTTAAACAGCTCGGAGATATGTATCATACTTAAATGTCATAATTATTAGTACGTCTATCTGCTAGCGAGTTGCTGATTCTAGACACATCCATGTAACCTCATCTCTGTTCCACACCTCTTCCACCCTCAACAAACCCACCGCGGGCTCACCGCAAATCGGAATCAAAGCCCTAATTAGAGGGGGAGCTGGCGTTTTTCATTTGCAGGCTATTGAAGTCTCCCAACATGCTCATTAGCCCAACCCAACCAAATAAACCAGAAGCCGGAGCCGTGTGTGTGCATCACCGCCAACATCGCACCGAGAGAGAGACAGAGACAGAGAGTACTAGCACCACAAATGTAGGTTCACATCGCACTTAACATAAGAGTAAGTCAGGCTAATCATTGTTTCCTGAATTTAACGCTCACAACTTTTCTGTATCGTGAGTTGTTTAACGACGATATAATAGCTATAATTGTAATGATACGGAAATTGATATTTGATAATTAAGAGCCTGGATAGGTTATGGGCTAGACTGGCTGGGTTTGATTCGCTGTAGGATTAAGAGAGTTTTCTCTACTCCACAGCACCCAGACCGACTCTGGGGTTCACCAAACCTCATACCCAATAGGCCCCAGACTCTCTTTCTCTTGGGGTAAAGCGGACGGTACGTGAAGCAGACAGCTCATTTCCATCTAGCGTCTTCATAGCGTGTTGCATAATTAATTGAGCACAGGGACTACTTTATATTTACGTGATATAATTACAGTTTTGGAATGAATATCAACATCCACTCAGAACAAGCAATAAATATGAAAGGGCTGGATTAATACACAGCATGAATGAGAATATAATATTGATAGAAATTTTGATCAGAAAGTTGACCGCAGGATAATACTTGTATGGTATAGATGTAGATAGGATAATAATAAAGTATGTCCTCAAGGAATATATTATGATCATGGGCACTGGGCTTATCTGGCTAAAATAATATCCCATGGCTCTCTTTTGTGAACACGGTGTTGAACCCTCATGTTCCACAAAATATGAGGAGTTCCTTCACCAGACAACAATAATACGAGTAAATATCCCGAGAAGAGTTCTTCTCCCAGGAGTTATTGACCAGTGCCGTGCAAGAAGAAAGGAAAATAAGGTAAAGATATTAATTGGCATTCATCCTTGGAGATCCACGAGGATAATACGGTCAAGATTTCGACCCAGAAACTGTCCCGAGTGCAAACACATAAGCTGCTAATTCAGTTAACTGAATAGGTGCCAACTGACAAGGCCCTATTTGTAAACAAAGAAAGATCATGGGCTGTAAGAAGTACATACATTTTTACAAATTCTTTCTTTACGTATTCACAGTCATTAATGATATTTGTGCTCATTTATCACATATATAGTAGTCTCCGTCTTTTCTCCGTGAAATCACGTGTCAAAATAAGTGCTAAAAATTCATACGTAGCATAAAAGTATACTGTTGAAAGAACTAATTATATGTAGAAGATTTTATTATTTTGCTTGTGTTAATCTTATTTATTTTAATTCTAAATTGTGTTTTACCCGGTGGCAGTGGTGCTACAATAAGACAAAAAACAAACAAACCCCGTAGCTTTTAGTCAGCAAGCTAACTATACCGACCGAGCGACCGCCTGTTGGTTAAGTTAGTGCCAACTTTTTGCTGATAGAGGATGTCACGTGGTCAGCGCAACGAATCCCCACAGGCCACGCTATAGCTCAAGCGGTTAGTCGCTGGTTTCCCACCGCGGCGGCCCGGATTCGATCTTGGGTCTGGTCAAGTGGGATTTGTGGTGGACAAAGTGGCGTTGGGGCGGGTTTTCTCCGAGTACTTCGGTTTCCCTTGCAAATCTTCATTCCACCAAAGTCTCCATCATCATCATAATCACCCGGGGCAGGCTACAATAGGCCAATCAGTGGCCGCCGTGCCGAGTGGACCCAGTTGGACTCCACTCTCCAATAAGCAAATTAAAAAAAAAAAGATTCCCCACAGCCGTTAATCTCGGTTTTCTAGACCAGAACTACAAGACACAATACACAAACAACACAACACGTTCAAACAAAACACAGCACACAAAACTACACAGACAGTAAGGGACACTCTACACACAGTGAATAAAATTTCAAATAGAATTTGGAAACAGTAATACTTGTTCACTTGTTTTTTTTATGAACTTAACTCTTTAGAATACAGATGAAGTCTGAACAGATTTTCTTGTAAATTATGGGTGACATTGAATTAGAACTACCCCCCCAAAAAAAAACAACGGAAAATTTAATGCACACTTTACATACAGTGTGCTGCTCCCTCCCAATGGAAACTCTTAAGATCAAATGTGCCCATAAATGAATAAGACATCAAATGGATGTATGAGGCGTAGGCATCCTCGGCCCTTGCACCGCGACCTACAGTGGTCTCTTGTGCTTATAAAACATCAAAAGTATGAGTTCATTTTAGTCACTTCATGAAAAAACGTTAGCATAAAGTACTATCTTTTGCTATATTATGCTGTGTAGTCTTCTGAGATTCAACCGACCTTTAGGGGTGACTTATTCGATTCTGAAGTTGGGTGCGATATATTCTTCCTAAACGTCGGTTGACTTTCAATGGGCTACATGACGTCATATCCCAGGAGATAGTACTCTTCATAACCACTGCTGTGAGAACCTGAAATTCTATATAACAGAATTAGCTCTACGTTTCCACTGCATTCTTAAGGATTCAAGCTACTGTTAAAGGCAACAAGTCTGAACTCTCACACGAGACAGTCCAATTGCAGAAAGTGACGACCCTGCCTTATACGAACTCCAGGTCCCATTGGTCCGGTGAGTAGCACCTGGTAAGTGTCCCTTCCCAGGATAGCGTAGAGGATAGACAGGACTCATAAGCATTGGTAGGCAAGCTGGCTAGGGCAAAGCATCTCCGAATAAAGACCCTGTTCCTCTGAGATAATGGGGTTCGCAACATGCTGGTAATCTGCTCAAATAACAAGACTTCTTCATTATTCTCATAATGCTTCAAATTTGAGGTTGTAACGGGCCAACTAGTTCAGCCCTTGCAAAATAATGATGATGATTTAGTTACTGACAATAATAGGATCCATGGAGTTTGAATTAAAAATTATTTGTAGAATCTAAATTTATTTTGAAATATTTACAGTAAGTATTTTGCAGACAAATAGCTGTGCAGTAAATATATCCCCCTCGGCTATGAACATCTCAGCCTAGGTACGTGGATTAAGTGGCAAAGAAGTTCACTCCATGCTTAACCTCAGCAATGTGTGGAAGTCAGTGGTTAGTTCTACCCTCTTGTCCTTCCTTGTAGCAGAGAAATAAAGAGTCCCTCAATTTCAAATTTCAATATTCCTTTATTAGCTCTATTATGTAATTAATTGTGGCTGACCTTAATTACTCCATTCAGTGCCATGATTGGCAGTTTAAGTAAACAGTGCACCTGATTCACTGCTCCACGTACACATCTGTTCAAGAATTTCCATAGCAATATGGAACTCGGCTGTACATCAGCACGAGCAGATGCTGATGGCTATTTTGACTGAGTTCAGTGCACTTCACGTCACCGTAATCCCAAGATCTGATTTAATATTTCCTTCCATTCTATGTTTCTATCTCGCAAGCGTCTTTTGAGATAACATTATAAGCCAAAGTTATATGAACTTCTCCGGCCTAGAAAACTGAGATTAAAGGGCAGTAGGGATTCGTTGCGCTGACAACGTGACACCCTCTATCCGCTAAAGTTGGCACTAACTTTGCCGACAAGAGGCAGTCGCTCTGTCGGTATAGTTCGCGTGTGGACAAAACTACGGAGTTTTATATGAACTTCTTATTTGCTCTATCTGTGTTTTATGTTCGTCCTACTTAACCATCTTAAAAATATTAAGAATCTTGGCATTAAATGGGGTGAAGTTCATTGTTCAGCTTCAAGCTCTGGTAGCTCTATCCCCAGTACCTATCAGGAAAGATCTAGTAATAAAGCTACGAGCTGCAAGAAAGAAGAGCCATGGTTCGATTCGAGGAAGGGGCAAGGGGCTTTTTAAGAAGATTTTATTTTTAATTTCCTTAGTTTCACATACTTAAATAAAAATATTCTGCCGTAACTTGTGGCAACTCTATATTCCAAATACTAGATGGAAATTTCTCTTTCTGTGTAAGCACCACACCACGAATTCGTATGTGGTCATCTGTTGTGAAAAAGGTAGAAGGCAAAATTGTCCCTGTGCTGTATAGCTTCAGGAATTTACCTCGGCATTTCATGGCATTGAGTCCAGTGATCAGCTTCAAGCTCTAGCAGCTTTATCCCCAGCATCCATCTAGATGGCTCAGTTAGTAAAGAGGAAGAATCAGGAATGAGAATTCGACTCGATGCAAGAATAAGATACTTTTCTCCTCTCCACAGAGTCCAGCGCAACGCACCCAGCCACCTAGAAAAAACACATCTGAGGCTGCTTTTCTCAGGGCAAAACAGCCGGACCACTGACCTCAATCCAGTTCCGGAGATAAGCATGTGTGGGTTTATACTTATATTTCTCATAATGTCATAGCGTGTTGTTTGGTTAAGTACAGGGAGAATTTACTTTTACTTGCTCATTGACTAAGAGACTGGATAGACGAAGAACTTGTCTGAATATAATGGCACAAAGATAAGCAGTAATGTAAAGCAACATCATATCAACAAGTCTTATTGTGAACCATTCTTAACACTCATCTTTCCCCTTCGACTCGGGGGTGGTTTGGGAGTGAGAGTGGTTGGAGTTTTGATATCCCACAATTTCCGTATGCTGCTACTAAGACTTCTTTCATCCCAATTTACGTTTGCCTCTCTCTCTCCCTGCACAGTATCAGCATCACCATAAGATGGAACTTAATTAGATCCGTTTTAACAAGCTGCTAGCTATCCACGTTGTTTTCAGAACTGCTTATAAAGCCACCTTCCTCGAAACGGTTGTAGCGGCGTTCTGCACGGATTACACGTTTCGGAGTGCTCTGAGTAGACTCTTTCCTCATTTATGTTGCCCATAATACATAATTAAGTTACTTTTTTTGCCACACATTTCCATTTTACTGCACAGCAGCTAAAGCTCACCTTCAAGAAATAACACAGATTTCTCTAATGAGACTTCACCGGAGATGAGGTTCAGAATATTTAGTTATCTCTACGGCAGTTGTTCTACAGTGTGACAGAGGCGCTGTTTTGTTTGCATAGTTCAGTTCTCTGTAAATGTGTTATCATCTTACAGTACCATACTATAGAAATATAAGTCCCCTGCAGATTATATCGCTCCGACGTCTTAAAAGTAAAAAAGTAAAGCTAGTCCTGTAACAGGCCGTGAAAGCCCATAGGGTTGTGAGACATTGAGGGTCCCACGTTAACTAGACAATCGGCTCAAAAATGGCGGTAAAGTTGTCAGTCTTACGCGCCGGCAGCGCTTTACTTTCCAAGACCTTCCGGCTTGTAGCATAGTGCCTCAACCAACTACGCTACCGCGTGCCCCCTCTCCGACTCGTAACATAATAATGTTTATGTACTGATAGATCATTTTAAATTAATCAGTATTCAGACACTCACCTTTAAGACAACAAGAATACTTTGTAGTTTAAGATCATAACATCTCAGCAACAGCAGTACCACATCGACCTTACAATCCGATCAAATGAGAGACTGCCTTCTGATTTACGAATGAATTCGCTCAGAATCGAAGTTACTTTACGACTGGCGGTTTACCGCCAATCAATTCTTCTTGGCGCCAGGTCCTTTGAGGCCCACGACCAGAGATTCTTTCCCCAACTGAACTCTTGCGGTAATAACCCTTATCTGCACGGCCGCTTATACATATACTGTAGCGGTATCCATGGAAAATGCTTCTTACTTCTGCAGCAACGATCTGGTTTCCAAGAGTTTACACCTTTCAGTTTCGTGTCCATGTACACATTCGTTTAACACCCAGCGATGGTTTGTGTCCAAGAATCTTATCTCCGCGGAAACGTGTTTGCCAATTTGTTTCCTAGAAACGGCCTACACGTGGCAATATTCAAATGTAATTCTTACCTGAACCTGTACACAGACAGACCGTCGTGCATTAATCGCATTATCAAGGGAAATATTGTCGGCAAAAAAAAAAGTCAGAGAAGGTATTTAAGATAAAACATTAAACATAAAATTTTGGAAATTTAGAAGTTGAGAAACAGTACAATGCAGTGAAACCTCTATAATCCGAATTGATTAAAGAGCTGGTGTGTTCCGATTGTCGAATCTTTCGCATTACTGATTGTTAATTCGAAAGATTTATAAGTATATTCTATATAGGAATGAATGAATGTATTAGGGGTAGGCCTTCTCGGCCCTTGCACCGCTACCTACAGTGGTCTATTGTGCTTTATCTTTTATATACGAACAACTACTGCAACCCGCGGAAGTTCGACTACACACCGCTCTCGGGCAAGCGGTAACTGGGTTACATCTTTCGCCACGTAGAGGGACAGGTCCGTTAATGCATAATTTCGTGTTTCAAGAGAATTAATTTTTAATGCAAGGAAGTAAAATCATTAGGTTAAATTAATAATTTTTGACACCGCAAACTTTTTTGTAATTCTGTGAATCAGTTCGGATTATTTGGAATTCGGATTAATTTGTTTACAATTTTTGGAGAATGTAGAATGAGCTCAAGGAAACAGTGGAGAGAACATTAATGAAGCCTGAGAGACTGGCCGCAAAAACATCTCAATACCGGATGGAAGTAGATTCTTGGATAGGAAGTCGGCTAATGATTTGCTCTAATTATCCATCTGAAATATACGAGGACGGTCACGGTAGCCGAGCCGTGGGTTCGAATCCCACTCAGGGCATGGATTAGTTTGTGTGTGTGCGTTTTTCTGTGTTTGTGTACAGGTACAGGCCTTGCGACGAGCTGATCACCCGCCCAAGGAGTCCTACCGAATGTGTAAGATCTAGAAAAACCGAAGTGAACGGAGAAAAGTTCATGGAGGTAGGCCCACTGGGGCTGTAGTGCCAAGGAAAAAAAATATGCAACGAGCTACATTTGCTATATGAAATTCAGTTTGGCTTCTTGTCGTGCTCGTAGACATGTGTTGCAGACGCTACATCTACACTATGTTTTGATGTTATAATATCATCAGGTAGATATTTTAGGTAAATGATGAACTGTATACTTATTTTGCCATCCACGAAAATCACACAATACTACATCATACGTAATACAGAAAACCTCGTACACAACACAACCCCTCTACGCCGTAACAACAAGCCATACATAATCCTCACAACATTTAAGATATCACAAAATGGTGAAAATACAAAGCATCAGTTGAAGAAGAATGTGTTTTAATTAATTTTAACTAAATATAACAACAATTTAGAAATATTGTAACCAAGTTTTAGAACAATGAACAAAAATACAGTGCAGTAATTTCATAAATGTATCTATCTAATGATAAACTTGTAAGGTCGAAACATGTTACAGGAGTAACATCCGTAATACATGATAACGCAACACAACACCAGTCTGCGAGCACGCCAAGAATTTACAGCTTGAAGACTACTGCCGCGAATTGAAATATAACCAATTCAGCTGAGTGCTGAAGTATAACATGCAGATTCACTGATACGCCACTTATTTGAACAAATTCAGCTAATCTAGAAACATTTTCTACGAAGTAGGTCATATGTATGCTCCTAGTAGGTAGTTCACCATTATAGGTGTAAAATGACCTTGACAAACAATGCAGAAATCCATTTGTTTAGTTACAATTTCAGTGTGCTAGTTTCTGAGGATGTTACTGTTTGCTATGAGACAACAGTGGGCCATCGCCCGGTTCCCACAATACTGTACGGGAAGCTTCGCAAAATATGACGTCACACTGGCCTCCACCTCCGCCCCATCATTCACGAGACGCATGACGCCCTCACGTGATGGGCGAGGTATGGGAATGATGACAAGTCGCCACTTGTCTGCGTCATTGTAGGGACTTTAATTATTCCCAATAATATTAATTTATGTTTATGTCACCAGGATGCAGGAAGAAATCGCAATATAGACTCTAGTTAGCTAACAAATCCTTCCAAAATTGAAGATAAGTCGGAATATTTAGGAACAGCAGTCACAAACTGGAGATTCTTATCTCCTAGGGCGTTTAGTCTCTGAATCTCGAATATGAATAAAAATCCGTCCATCCGTTCAGACGCTAACAAAGTGAACATACACATGGCCAAAGAGTATAAACATTTTTTTCGTACTTAGGGGTGCTGAAAACACGTAAGAAACAAATAAAACAAACTCCGTGGACTGTAGTCCGCAAGCGAATTATACCGACCGAGATACCGCCGCTTGTCGGCGAAGTTAGTGCCAACTTTAACGGATAGAGGGTGTCGCGTTGTCAGCGCAACGGACACCCACAGCCGTTAATTTCGGTTTTCTAGAACAGAGCCGCCATTTACTTGAAATAGCTCCTCAATTATCCCCACGAGACTGAGAGGACCCAGTTCTAGACTCACTTCTTCTCAGAAAATCTGGTAGCGAAGGGAATCGAACCCGGTACCTCTGGATCTGTAGCCAGGAACTCTGGCCACTAGACCACAGAGGCGATCTGGAAACATGTAACTCCGTCAGAATTAGGAAACCGATTTTTTAGCAATGAAAATACTCTCCCATGTATGGTATGTATATGAGTGTAGTAAGAGGAGGTTGGCAGAGTACTTAGCATTAGTGGGAGAGGAGAGTAATGTGTTCAAAGTTCTGGAGAGAAAACCCGAGGAAAGAGGCCATAAAGAACGCCTAGCATCATAAAGTAACGGAATCGGAGGTTGTAAACTGCATTCAGCTGGCTCAGGATGGGAACCAGTGGTGGCCTCTTGTGAGTACGGATATGAAATTTCGATTTTCGTAAAATGCTAATTAGTATCTTCTTAAGAAACTAAGCAGTGAAGCGGCCTCCGTAGTCTAGAGGTAACGTTCCCACCTCATGACTCGTAGTACGCGGGTTAAAATACACGGCGGAGGTCGTCGAATTTTTAAGGGCGGAAAAATTCAGGGAACAAGTCCTCCTGGAGGGACTTTAAGCTGTGTGTCCCGTGTCGTAACTTTATGGCATGTAAAAGAACCTCATATTCCCAAAGGGGATCACTGAGCCAAATTCCAGGACGTTTCCCGCCCAACAATAGTCTTTAAGGCCTCTGATAGAGGGGGGGAAGCATTATAGACACCGCTAAGCAAGTGGCCGAACTCGCTTTCTCGGCTGGACTGATGGTACGCACCATTTATCGGTAGGGTATAGAGACTGGTAGAATATCACAGAGGTAAGCACAATAGATCAAACTGGTCGCGGTGCATGGGGAAACCCACCCTCTCTAACTAACTAACTAACTAACTAACTAAGAAACTAAGCAACTGTTATCTCTCAAAAACTCAGTTCTTTGAGTGACATAGAAAATTATCTGATTTATATTTTAAATTGATTACAAACTATGTTTCTGTATGTTTTGTGTTTTACATAACCTTAGAATATACTCGTATATGCCAGAGCCCTCAAGCACCAAAAAATTCATCCTCGAAATATGTCTCCTGCTTTATAACGGTGGGGGCAATGTGTAGGGTTGCTGGCAGAACGGTCGCAGTTGGCCAACCCCGTGCGGAGCGTTTTATCGCTGCAGAAGGGAGAAAGGAACATCTCGGAAGAGGTTACATCGGAAGGGGATTGTTGGGAATTGGCCGGAAATCCAAGTACGAGGATCAGAAATAATGTTCCTGGAAATCTAGCCGTAAAGTCGACCCTACGTAAGTATTGCTTGCATTCACCCCTTCTCCTCTTCCGCCAACCTTTTCACCCCAATTCAGACCTAGCTTCTGTAGCTTTAGCTTACCCCTATAACAGGAAGTTGCTAGAGGGCAATTGCTTCAAGATATGTTATCGGGGAATTTCCAAATCGATAGAATAGAATTAAATGATACTAAAACAAGACAAGTGGCCGGTCACAGTAGCCGAGCGGTCTAAGGCATGTACTCTCTTCGCTCGCTTGGAAACAGGGATCGTGTGGTTTTTCTGTGCTTGTGTACAGGTAGAGGCCTTGCGACGAGCTGATCACCCGCCCAAGGAGTCCTACCGAATGTGTAAGATCTAGAAAAACCGAAGTGAACGGAGAAATTCATGGAGGTAGGCCTAGGCCCACTGGGGCTGTAGTGCCAAGGGGGGGGGGAAGAAACTCATTGACCGATCACGGTGGCCTCGTGGTCTAAGTCATAAACTGCCTTTGTCCGCTCGAACGCTGGGATCGTGGGTTTGAATCTCATTCAAAGCACGGATGTCTGTGTGTGCCTTGACTGCTCTTTGGTTTCAACATTCGCAACTGTAATCCAGGTTTAATTGCCTATAACTCGTAGGATGTGACTCAGAAAATCATCTGCATCTTTGTGATATCGCTCTAAAAACTCAAAGCCGAAGTCATTTTCTGCGTTTTGAGCGCAACTGTGGGCATTTTCGGAACCCATCTTGCACAAAACTTGTGATAGTCTAGCCTAACTGCGATAATTTCGTAGAGAAGAGTGTGTGAAATTTGTGGAAATTTATACAAATTTCTTAAATTGTGAAGCGCCGTCTTTCACATGCTGTTTTCTCAACGCTTTGAGCAAGAGCATTACTCAGTATGGATGGCCGACCACTTCAGTCTTCAAAGTGAACATTTGATCGCCAATCTTTGAACATTCTACACCACTGTCTTACAATTCCTTCACTCATTACATTTTGACCGTAAATCGACGCGCATTATTCACGATGGATTTCAGCAACACTTATGCTTTTGACGTGAAGAAAGCGGATAACAGCGCTGATTGCGCAGCTAACGGGGCTATCAATCGCAGGACATGCTCTAACTCACTCTGTAAAGACAAGAACAAACACTAGGTGATCAGTAACGCGACGGTTTTCAAAGTAATGAATCATGTGTTCTTACATCGCATGCGCGAGCTCTCCCCCGCTCCTACATTAGTTCCGAATAGCCCTCGTCGAAGTGGGTACAACGACATTTTGCTGGCTCTGATTGTAACCTGTTCTTTGCGCGAAGCCTTCCTCATATTCTGTCAGCTAGTTTCATTCTTTCTTAATTGCCATGAGACAAAGTCTAATAAGTATTTCCAACGAGCCAGAAACAAAGAATGGTTCACATGAACAATCAGCGAAAATATAAACCGAGGGAGACTTCCACATTTTCATGTATCTGAAGCACGAACACTTGGCAGTGTAATAATTTAATTGAAGGCGATTGAGAAGAAATGGCAAGAAAGGAATTAAGCTGTGCAAGGAAGACTTCATGTGTGCTGCAGTTACAGTGAGACTGGTATAATTACTATATTGAAATCCTTTGCCAGGATACGACTAATGATGAATCGAGACCCTAGTGTGTGTGTAACGGTGAACTGCAAAGTGTGTAGATCAGCGATAGCGCTGTAATTACGTATAGTTCTGAGTGGTGTGCACAAGTGGTCAATAAATCCAAATATCCAATCCAAACACCGCATAATTGTTACACTCTTAGAACAGTTGACGATATGAAAAATACTTTATATAATGAAATTATATTTATAGTTCTGACTGAAGTGAATATGAAGAACATTCTTTCCTGGGATATGGAGCCGTGTAGCCTGATAGTGTTGTAATGACGTTTCGGAAGAAAATACTATTTCCTTATTCAGGGTCGAAAAGTAAAGAATTAAAAATCATTCTTCGATTTTAAAAATGGAATTAGTGCGTTCTTCCGAAACTTCAGTGAACTTCTGCCAGACTACATATCGTCGTGTTACCAACAGATATTATTCTTAAATATCATGTAAATTTGTATAACACCCTAGCACGATCTTGTGAATACAGTGATGAACTTTGTGATCTATAAAAAGAAGGAAATGTCTCGAGTTCCTAAGCAACTATTATCTTGGCCGCGCCATAGCTCAAGCGGTTAGTCGCTGGTTTCCCACCGTGGCGGCCCGGGTTCGATCCCGGGTCTGGTCAAGTGGGATTTGTGGTGGACAAAGTGGCACGCATGTTTTCTCCGAGTACTTCGGTTCCCCTGCCAATCTTCATTCCACCAATTGCGCCACAATCACCCTCACCTATCATCTGGGGCTGGTACAATAGGCCAGAAGTGGCCGCAGTACAAGGGGCTTAGTCCTACCCCACTAGCAATAAAAAAAATTATTAGCTTTTCAGAGAATACTCTCCTCGATAGGATTAGTCAGTTAATAAATATTTACAGTCACAAATAAGTAATTACACGGAGCACAGGTGTTCTTGAAAAGAAAATATTCGCTCAATCAGCCACAGTAAACTCCCTGAATTACATTAAATTCGACGGTAAATTTTCCTGTTCACAAGACACTGTCACTGATCATTTTCTTGCCTTACTATCGAGAAATGCATTCCAGGAGAAATACATGTATAAAGCATGAAAATCTGCTTCAATACATAATTGCTTATTTTGACATATAATTCAGCGAAATGAAATATCTATGACAATTAATTTGTCAGTTACCTCAATGTCTGACATTTCCCAGGAGATATGTGTGTGTGTGTNCATTTCCTCCCTCCCACCCCCACCCCCACACACCCCCCTCATTGCAACCGGTCTGTATAATATTCGTCTGTACGATCAGCCATGCACGAGTTGGCATTTGGCCTGGAGCTTAACCCCCCTACCCCTTTCCTCTTCGTCCACCCTCCCATTTCTATCAACAACCTGCGGGCTGCATACATACAGAGGTCACTGCTGTTCACATACCCGCTACCCATTAACGTTCCAATTTGTGCCAACTTTTGCGACTATGCCATTGTCCTTTGAAAAATAGTCGGTATGTATACATACACATATATATGTGTGTGGTGCGCGAGGTTTTTGTGTATGTGTGTGTATGTGTGAGAGAGACAGGAGTTATGTGTAGGTCCAATGCACACTAAAAATACTCCGGCACACTATTACATAGGCTGGCGGCCGGGCAGACGTCATTGCGTTAGCTGCATGGGACAATTAGTTTGAACAAGCAGCGGGGCCCACTGCTGTAATTACATCATGAAGGATATATAAATGTACGCTGAGTACGCTCTGTGTCTGAAAACGTGACACCACTGCCTCTCTACCGTCGTATTTTTCGCAAAAGTACGTCATGAACTACGTGGAAACATGCGAAACACGGGATATGAGGTCTGCACAACGATTAGTGTGAAGAATATTGTCTTTTTGCAAGTGACCCAACGTAGTCTGGTAGAAGTTTACCAACGTTTCGAAACACAATAGGAGCCGGGATAGCGCAGTCGGTGTACCGACTAGTTACAGGCTGGACAGCAGAGGGTTCGGAGTTCGAGTCCCGGTAGGGGAATAAATCCTCTCCACTGCACGTCGCGCATCCCGGCTCTGGGCCCCCCAGCCTCCTATCTAGTTGTCCGGGGGTTCTTCCCGGGGGAGAGGAGCAGTAAGTGGTGCTTAATTAGTTAAGCAATTAGTTAAGCACAGGGATAACTTTACACTAATTCGAAGAAAAATGTTTGTCTCCACTTTCAGTGTTCAAGAGTGAGAGACACTGTATGAGTTTTATGATTTGAGGTTGTCTCGACGGTTGTTATGAAGAATTCTATCTCCTGAGATATAAGGCCTTATAGTCAGTTCAGAATCAGCTTTCGTTTCGGAAGAAAATGCCCCGTCCAGGTAGGTCAGAAGTGAAATTACATTTTTCTTTTTCAATGGCTCTTCCAGCCAATTCAGGGCACTGGTCTCTTATTCAGTCCCGTAATCATTCTTCACAGTCGATAGGACTCCCTGGATGAGTGATCAGCTCGTCGCAAGGCCTCTACCTAAACACAGGACAACACAAACACAGAATAAATAAATACACACACCAAATATTCATGCCTTGTGTGATATTCGAACTCACGATCCCGGCTTCCGAGCCAGCGAAAACAATTCATGCCTTAGACCGTTCGTTTACTCTGACCGGCAGTGAAATTATATTCCCTGATGAAATTGCTTTAGGTTTTGGCCCAGGTTTAATTGTAAACAACTGGAAGTAATTTATCCAGACAGCATGAACTCAAATACGAGTATACTAAGTGGAAATCTAATACACGAACCCTATATTTGTAAATGAGTCATAAATATCAAATATTTAAACAGTAAAGAGAGAAAATATTACGTCCAGATCTCGGGGTCTGCAATATTATATCGTAACAACGCAATGATATCACTTTATTAATCTTTCAAGTAAGAACGAAGGATGGAAATTATTGAACATAACAGATTTTCACCGGTCACGGCAGCCGAGAGATCAAAGGCATCGTGGGTTCGAATACCACTCAGGGCATGGATGTTTGTGTGCGATTTTCTGTGTTTGTGTACAGGTAGAGGCCTTGCGACGAGCTGATCACCCACCAAAGGAGTCCTACCGAATGTGTAAGATCTAGAAAAACCGAAGTGAACGGAGAAGTTCATGGAGGTAGGCCTAGGCCCACTGGGGCTGTAGTGCCAAGGAAAAAAACAAGAAGCTTTGCGACGAGCTGATCATCCGCCCAAAAAGTCCTACCGAATGTCTAAGATCTAGTAAACCGAAGTGAAACGAAGAATTTCATGGAGGTAGGCTAAAGCCCAAAATCGGGGCTGTAGCGCCAAAGGAATAAGGAAACAAACTTTCTAAAAAAAAAGTAACAAGTAACAGTAAAGTTGCTAAATTAGTGTCAAGGTTCGGGACAGACCGTAGAGGCCTAAAATCTGAAGTTAAGGAAGAAGAATAAGAAGAATAAAAACAATTTATATTTCTATGAAAGTCATGTGACGAACCATAATTAACAGAATTCATTTGGTCGGTTGGTCTGCTAATTAGTCTATTCGTTCATTGTTCCGTTTGTTTTATAGTTGTTTGCTTTTGCTTATTAGTGTATGGTTAGTTTGAGTTTATTTAATAATGAACTACCAACTGTAACGTGCATTGGCTACACTGAGTCAAATGAAAATAATATAGCGATTACTCATGGCAAGTTGGGAACCCTTTATGTTTGTCTTAAAACATTTGACCAATAGGACCGAGAAAAGCAGGAACTTCTTTTGAAACTCGAAGAGCAGAGCTGAATAGTAAACAATTCTCCAAGCGGGTACTCCTAAATACTTCGAAATGTAAGTTAGTTAGTTGTTATTTGTTTTGTATATAAATTAAAATTCCTATATGTTCTCTTATTTATGGAATCAGCAGTTTTACATGCTGGATTATTCCTCTTAAGTGTTGATCTGTTCTTGTTCGAAGACTGGACTTTATTTAAGTGCTTCATTTTGTGTTGATAATTACTGTACTCACTAGTAGAGCAACCATTTTTAAGGTAGACAAGGCTTTATAGTCACGGTTTATCGGGTAAGGCTGTAGCTGAAATATGAACCATATCATGCGATGAAGGGACCAAAACGAGAGAAATTTTAACAAATGTATAAAATTTGAGGCTTTCACGACGGTAACTATGAATAAAGCAGTCTTCTGGGATTTGGCACCGTGTATATGTGGTGTTAACCGACGTTTCGGAGGAGCGTATCGTCTTCATCTTCAGGGTAGAAGGAAAATATAAAAAATCCGCAAGCGAAGAAACCGTGAGAACCGGTAAAAGCAGACCTGAAGATGGAGGCGATACGTTCCTCCGAAACGTCGGTTAACACCACATATACACGGTGCCAAATCCAAGAAGACTGCTTTCTTCAAATGTATAAAAGTTTAATTTTTGGCAGTGTAGTGTCATTCTGACAGTTTCATGCAGTTAGCCGACATTTATACACCATGTCATATGAACAATAAAGGATCTGTCTCCCTGATCCCTGTGTTTGCTTTACGAACCCGAATGTAGGAACTAACTGCACAGTACAAGACTTCCTTGAAAAGTTCATATTTACTCACATGAACTGCAAATTTCCTATCTTCAAGTGAGTCCACTAAATATTAATGCGTTTATGAGATCACTATTATAATGTTTTTCTCTCTAGAAGTGTGCGGAAAAGGTATTTAAGGAAACAATTCACATTCACTGAAACCCAGGTACCAGCCTACATGCTATGTTTCCTTGCTCCCTCTTTCTTCCTTTACTTCCTTCCACGCTATAATGTATGAGATTGGAGCATGCCTCAGGCGCTAATTCTAGAACAATGTTTTTCAGTAAATTAGAGCACCAAATACATTTAGAAATCAGAGAAATATTTTTAAAGTTATAAAGATTTTAATAGGTACATAGATACCAATAAAATGAAAAAATTCATTTAGAAACAATAAAAAGAGAAAAGAAAGTTCCTTCCATAATTGACATTCCGTCGCAGAACGAGAGGATGGTGAAAAGCAGAACGACCAAAATCAACAGTGCAGATGCCAACACCATCTTGGGATTTAAAACGAGACTTCAACGACCTGTCCCTACAAAGTTCACGATGATGACAACGTTGTTGTTGATGACGACGACGACGACGACGATGATGATGATGATGATGATGACTGAACCTGTTTAATCTGTTTTACATATAATTTAATTTATGCTTCAATGTGATTCTCGATAAACTAGCAGTTACTGAAGTACAATCAGCCTCCCGATTCTATGAAACCTGGTGGTTAAATACCTTGTTGTGCTTGCGGATTATCGTTGACAGAACCAAACGTACCACCATCCACAAACAAAACACCTCCACGGAAAACACGAAGCAGAACGTTTACGATTATATAGTCCCTGTGTGTTAAAATCCGTTGCCAGGAAACGGAAAGGGAAAACGTTGCAGATGAATAGGTATTGTTTAGATCTTTTACATAGCAACGACTAGTAAAAGCAGATGTACGTGGTAGAAGACTTTATTTTGTGTTCTAATTAGTTATCTTGAAAGTGTAATAATTATATTTAGTTTCGAATAGTTCATATTCAATAAATCGACTCACCAACCTAAGCCCCATCTTTTAGTAATACACGTGATAATATATACACTTTATATATCTATATGTAAAGTGATTAATAACTGATTTCTTCCTATGGTCTCTTCCTTCGGGAAGAGCCCCCTAGGTTGGAAACCACTGTTGTATACAGAGTAATTGAATACATATTTTTAAAGTAAAACTCCACGTCCCACAACCCTATGGGCCTCCACAGTCTGTTACAGGGACACCTTTACTTATACCTTCTTACATCATTTTGTTTCCTAGGAGCTTCTTTTGGTGTCCTGAAGATGAAAACAACAGGTTTCTCCGAAACGTTGGTGTCCATCTGCCAAACTACACATCATATATCTTAAGAAAGCAAACTTGGTACTCACCGGAGTGAAAGCCTCTGTTCTCACACAAGTTTCCCACGTTACGATAACGGAAAGCATTCAACCTCAAATTATGCATAAATATACACTGAAGGAATAATTCAAAGAGGACGAGTTAACAGGAAGCCTTTATACTACAGCAGAGACAGAAAGTTAGATGTAACGACAGGAATTACATCACGCGCAACGCACAGTGAAAGTAAACACTGGAAATTCGAAGAAAATGCTTATAAAAAAGAATCCGATGGAGAACACGACACACAATAATCATGGAGATATCATAATCCTTTTTTTAAACAAGGGAAGTAAGTTAATACAATAAGCTATACGCGTACGCAATTTCAGTCAAACGAAGAAATGTCAGTTGCTTTAAGTTTAAATCAGGGCTCATTTAACTGAATCTCGCTTCTGTCTCTTTCCTACATGCTCACATACAGTACTTGGCCGTACCATAGCCCAGGCTGCTAATCGCCGGCTTCGTACCACGGTGATCCGGGTTCTGTTCTTAGTCAAGTCATGTTTTTTTTTTCTTCCTTGGCACTACAGCCGCAGTGGGCCTAGGCCTACCTCCAGGAACTTCTCCGTTCACTTTGGGTTTTCTAGATCTTACACATTCGGTAGGACTCCTTGGGCGGGTGATCAGCTCGTCGCAAGGTCTCTACCTGTACACAAACACAGAAAAACGCACACACAAACTAAACATCCATGCTCGGAGTGGGATTCGAACCCACGATCCCGGTTTCCAAGCGAGCCAAGACAGTACATGCCTTAGACCGCACGGCTACCGTGACCGTCTAGTCAAGTCATGTGGGATTTGTAATAGGCAAAGTGGCACTGGAGTAGGTTTTCTCCGAGGACTTCGGTTTCCCCCGCCAATTCTCATCCCACCGATTACCATCTGGGGCTGGTAATCGCTTAGTGGGGGGGTTGAGTCCAACGGGGCCCACTCGGCACAGCGGTCACTGATGGGCCTATTTTAGCCTCCCGGGTGATTACGATGATGGCGAATTTGGTGGAATGAAGATTGGCAGGGGAAATCGAAGTACTCGGAGAAAACCTACCCCAGTGCCACTTTTTCCACCACAAATCCCACTTGACCGGACCCGGGATCGAACCTGGGTCGCCGCGGTGGGAAACCAGCGACTAACCGCTTGAGCTATGGAGCGGCCCATCTGGAGCTGGTACAATAGGCCAAACAGTGGTCTAAATACTAAGTGGAATCAGTCTCACCCCACCCTAATAAATGAAAAATGAAAATATGTTCATTATTTACTGATGTATCTTTCTTACTCATCAGTGCAGTTAAGTAGCAACAGCTATGTGTGAAGGGCACATGGATGGTGATAAATGGTGAAGTCGAGTGGTCAGTACACCTGCTTTGTATTCATCAGGACCCTGGTTCGATTATCGGCTAGAAGAGCAGATGTCCTGACTGAGAGTTCCTCACTCAACATCCGGTGGAAAATGCTGTAATATTAGGTTTAAAATGGGCCGCGACCGATTTATTCCATATCAGTTTTAATTTTATCAATTGCAATCAATTTACCATATGATGCGCCATAACCTATGCAACTGAAAAAGGTAGTGATATAACTAAAGTATCAGTTATAATAATTATTGATCGAGTCAATGTGGGCATCAAGCAATCATTAGCTCTGTAAAAATGTTTCTGTTGAATTCCCCCAAAAGGGGAGAAGAAAAATCACATGTATATCCTCAGGATAGCGAACTATAATTATAATAGTAACAGAATACATATCGATCATGATATCGCCATAATCGCTTAACAGATTACTCATGGCTAGGGACTGTGTAAAAACACGATATGAATGACTCTGTACTGGAGAAAAAGTATATTGTCTTAAGTGTAAGTAATAGTCATTAGCAGGTATCAATAATATACACATCGAGGGATTATTAATGTTGTATTGGAGGGCAAACAATAACAAACACGTAAAGTAGATTCTCACAAAACGGTAATATGGCA
This sequence comes from Cryptotermes secundus, assembly GCF_002891405.2. Taxonomy (NCBI): domain Eukaryota; kingdom Metazoa; phylum Arthropoda; class Insecta; order Blattodea; family Kalotermitidae; genus Cryptotermes; species Cryptotermes secundus. Next base: position 564,727 of record NW_019722433.1, on the reverse strand, counting down.
GGTCAGCTTCACAGTAACCAAGTAAACATACAACAGTGACACATTTCTTCGAACAAACAACCTTCTTTTCCTGTGCTTCATAGCTTTCAAGAATGGCAAGGGAAGATGGAACCATTTAAAGCTCAGCGCTTGCTAAACTTATCACCAGATTTAACATAATAAAACTGTGCATTCTGCCCAAAGAGTGTATCTGTGTGTCTCATATATTTTCCACAGTAAGCAGCAATTATTTCTACTGCATTAACCGGTTCATCTTTGTAGCGGAAATGTATTTTGTTTCGTGTGAGGTACGAACTGTGATTTTATATACTGAATTACTTCGAATTTAAGGCGCATTCAGTTTTTGAATGTGGGTTTTAGGAAAAATATTATAAAGGTGTACATTCCTCGAATTTAGGACGCGCCTCAATTCTTCAACGGAAAAAAATATGTAACGTGTGCATCTTATACTCGTATTTAAAGTAATAAGGTACTGTGTAGCGAGTTTAAGCAGATTTGGTTTGTGTTAGGGCTAGACCTTCATAAGTTTCGTCAGATTTAATAAGGCCCGATCACAGCGACCGCGCGGTCTAAGGCATGAACTGTCTTTCCCGCTCGAGTATTGTGGTCGTGGATTAGACTCCCACTTGAGGCATGTATGTCTGTGTGCGTTTATTCTATTTTTGTGTTGTTCCCTGAATAGATATAGGCCTTGAGACAGGCTGATCTCCCGTCCAAGGACTGTGTATTCGATTAAGAAACTGAAAAGCCGCCAAGGCCTAACAAAGGGCTGTAGAGCCGTAAATAGATAGCTAGATAAATAGACAGATAGGTAGATAGACAGAGAGAGACAGATAGATATATAGATAGATTTGATAATGATTAATGCCGGTATGTCGCTGATTAAATGCACTTCTTCCGCTGACTAGTAACAGTTAGAAATCACTCCAAGAATTCTTCGGGCTGTAGAAACACGTAACTGAAAAAATCTACCCAAGTCGAATGGACTCTGACTTGCTAAGACACTGCAAAGTCAGAATCATTGTTTTGCATAGAATTTCTGTATAACTCTGACGCATTGTATGAGCTGAATTCGTCGATCTTTGCTGATCGTTGTAAATCGACTTGCGACCCGGCTATAATGGACAAAGTTTGGTTAGTGCAACCACAAACTTAACGTGAGACTACAAAGTCGAGGTAAAGCTAAAGTTGTCTCTTTACCTAATTAATTAAGTACCAAGCAAAGAATTTATATGGAGGAGTGGAGGTATAAGTACATCACTGCTGTCTGGGGCACCGGATGTTATGAGAAGTCTGCCCCATCCGATATATGGAAAGAACCGCCGATATTCATTGAATAGGAGACTGGTTAGGTCATAGAACCTGTCTGGACGATACGAAGTATAGACGAATGTCTTGCTACTGGCAAGAATCGAATTCTGACCATCCAGCCTGTAGATCGTAGCTATACTAAGATATTTCAGCTCTTTAAATCTCCTAATATACCGATAATTTATTGTACATGTGTCAAGTTTGTTTAATATATTAATTGCAATGATAATAACGGGCGTCGTAAATCTGCAGCAACTGCACAGAACATCTTGATGCGCGACTATTTGTAAGATACTCTGCAAGCGTTCAACAAGATGGCGCTGTTCCACGTCACGTATGTATTCTTTGTATGATAATTTCTGATTGTTTTCCTTTCTAACAAGCCGAATATCGGTAGTCGTCCAGGCTTACTTTACTGTCCACCTTGAACACCCAAACTGAAAAGCCGAGAAATATGTAGAGCTTATCCAAAGAAAACCTACTTACTTACTTAATAATGGAGCTGAGCCCTTCTGGAGGAGCCGCCAATTCTGCAACTATTCAAGAATTTCCCAGCGTTCTATGGACCCCGAAGGTTCATTACCGTGTTCACAAGAGCCCTCCACTGATCCATATCCTGAGCCAGATCAATCCAATCCATACCATCCCATCCTATCTCTCTAAGATCCATTTTAATATTGTTCACCCACCGACTCCTTGTTTTTTCTAGTAGTATCTTTCCTCTTGGCTTTCTCACCAATATCCTATATGCATTCCTCTTCTCCCTCATTCGTGTTACATGCTCTGCCGGCCCCTCATCCTCCTCGACTTGATCATAAGGAAAACCTAAGGATGACAATAGTTACCAGAACATTTTCAAAATGACAAATTTGATTGCAAGTATATTTATATATGTGTGTGTGTGTGTAAATAATTATGGCGAGTCACTGGAAAATACTAATTTTGGTTCCTAATTATATGTTAATTTATTTCCCGAAACGTTACTGATAACTTCACGGATAACCCTGCAGTTTATAACCACGTTTAAATTTACATATCAATGAGATTTGGGCCCACTTTATAGGAACAATGCAATTCAAATAGCACGTACTCAGATATGATCTCACTAATCAAATTATTCTTTTCGTTTATATAGTCTGTACATAGTGACATTTTATATCTCGTCCTTCAACAACATTCTTCTCCAAAACATATGTAACATATTACATCATATATTATATCAATAATGGAGCTTGTGTAGATACAGTCTCACACAAAAGTAAATATACATACATTTAGCATTAACTAACTCCATTATTTTCTGTAATGAGAGTAACGGCGGTTTAAATTAGAAGATCTTTGTGTTTCTGCTCTGTAGTCTACGATTTAAAAAAATTTGTTTCTTCTTTTCCTCATTCTGTTTCTTCGTCCAGCCTCAAAGATTGTAATGGTGCGCTACATTCCCACCTTAGTCTAGAGCCATTTAGTTTGAATAGAAAATAGTTTATGTAATTTACATTTATTATTTTAAGATGTGTTGATCAGTTTCTCTGTCTGAATAACCTTTCATTTCACAAGCTCCTTTTGTATAGCTCAGTCGGTATAGGCGCTGGATAGCCGAGGGGTCGGAGTTCGGGTACCGATAGGGGCAAGATTTTTCTCTTCTTCACGTCGTTGAAACTGATTCTGGGGCTCACCCAGTCTTCCATCCAATGGGCACCATGGGCAATTTCACCGGGGGTAAAGCAGCCGGGGCGTAAAGCTGACCATTCACCTCCAAATAGAGACGAGGTCAAGAGTACGTGGATCTCTACATCCATTCTCCAACACGTCTTTATGGCGTAGTGCTTAATTAGATAAGTACAAGGATAAATTTACCTTTTCATTACCGTTTGTGTATATCTTCACCTTTATGTATTTGATAATTTATTTTTGTAATCTAATAATGCATTTATCTAATATTTTCTCAAAAATTCAAATTTTGTTAAAATTCATTCCTCTTAAAAACAAGTTTTATTTCCATTGAAGTTGGGGAGTACAGCGAGTTACTATATTCGAAATTATATCTTGTCTTGCTTTATATTTAATGTTCCACTCATTTCCCCACACTGGCGCTGACTTTGTTATTCACGGCTTAGTCATCTTAAATTTTCCGGCGGTCGGAATAATTTCCTTTAAATTTTACCACATTTTTTCCCCCTTTACGTTTATACTAGGAAATATCCATTGCTTGAATCACATTTATTATTCGACATTCAGAGACAGAACACTTCTCCCGTCTTCAAGTAGTTGATATCATTATATTTAGAGACAATTTTAATTGCGTGAATTTCCCTACAGGCTGCCCCATAATTTTATACCAGAATTTTAGGACCTGCTTCCTGAGGTCATTTGGAGTTATGGGTTTTTTAAAATGTAGCAAATATGTTCGAGAGGCACGGAAGTGTGTACGCAAAATTTTTGCAAACTGAATTGCATGCCATCTTTAGAATACTCCTCTACGAACAATATAGCAGACTGCAGAGCACCCCTGCATTTAGGAACACCACGCGGTATCAAAATGAATAGTTCCCTGGGTGATGGCTCAGGCATGTTCCTACACTTAATGTTCCAACTCGTTCGCCGGATCTCAGTACCTCAGATTGGTACATACAGGATCACATGAGCAAAATGGTATAAGAATGCAAGGCGAAGAGAGGAGATGATCTGTATCTCTCTGGGTCTACAGCCCTTTGGATCCAGGACGCTTCTTCAGTTTCTTAATTTTATACACAGTTGGTAAGGCTCCTTGGATGAGTGATCAGCCCATCGCAAGGCCTCTACCTAAACACAGTTGCCTGAAGTGGGATTCGAACTCATGATCCCTTGTTCGAACGGAGAAAGAAGGTTCGTGCGTTAGACTGCGCGGCCACTGTGATCGGCCAGGAGATGATACACTTCAGCCAAATTTGCGATGAATCAAGTCAAGATATAAGGCTGCAGTTCTTTGCAAGATTAAGCGCTTCCTAGTGAAGCGAGCCGGGCTGTTTATCCAACTGATGGTGAAGAGTTTAACGAAAAATGTAAGTTAGGTGAACTGTAGAACTCAATTATTTTATATTTTCTCAATAAAAATATTTTCCATATGGCAATCTCTTGAAACCAAGCTACAATTCAAATGACCATAGCTACGAAACAGTTTAGAATTGATCCCTCACTCAGCAGTGGACTCGGGAAGAACCTCCAAAACGTCACGGGGTACTCTGTACAGTATGACGACGGCAAGGAGTGGACAAAGCATTGCATACTAAACTTATGTACTAACATCTACGCCAAGGAGAGGTCAATGTGATGAAAATCACTTGAAACATGTAACACATGAAACAGCGGCAACGTCGTGCGTAATATACAAGTATGAAATGATGCTATGTTAAAGCAGTACGTGGCACAAATAATCAAATGACCCATCCTTACAAAGTTTTAGGGAATTATGATTTGTAGAGTGGAGAGTCCAAAAAATAAGAGACACGTCACTGTTCTTAACATGTGAATATTTCTTTGTTATACAGTTAGGAAATTACCGTGGGATACACCAAAGTCCTGCCGGTCCGGCAGCCGAGCGGTCTAAGGCTTGCACTGTCCACTCAGGACATGGATGTTTGGTGTGTGTGTGTGTGTGTGTGTGTGTGTGCGTGTGCGCGTTTTTCTATGTCTATGTACAGGTAGAGGGCTTGTGACGAGCTGATCACCCACCCAAGAGGTCCTACCGAATGTCTAAGGCCTAGTAAACCCAAGTGAAAGAGAAGGTTTCATGTAGGTAGGCCAAGACCCAAAATCGGAGCTCTAGCGCCAAAAGACGAGCCAATTAATGGAGCGGAGTTCTCCTTGAGAGCCTCACTACACCCATTCGTCTATTTAGGAAACTATCTACTTTTACTGAAATTAATTTTTTTGCGGATGTAAATTAGATTAAAGTTCCCCTGAACTTCTATCGCATTTTACTGTAAAGATCTTAATAATATATCAAATCCGCAAAGCTGAAAGAGCACCCAATGGCGGTAATTGCTCCGAATGTGCACAGCGTCCGTCTGTATTTGGAGACAGCTCTAACAAACGGAATCCCTGGAGGCGCCATTTTCTTACAACAGGGGACTTCATTCTTGCCTTGAAATAGAATATATTACTTGTTTTTATTGCTAGTGGGGTGGGACTAAGTCCCTTGCACTGCGGCCACTTCTGGCCTATTGTACCAGCCCCAGATGATAGGTGAGGGTAATTGTGGAGCAATTGGTGGAATGAAGATTGGCAGGGGAAACCGAAGTACTCGGAGAAAACCTGCCCCAGCGCCACTTTGTCCACCACAAATCCCACTTGACTAGACCTGGGATCGAACCCGGGCCGCCGCGGTGGGAAGCCAGCGACTAACCGCTTGAGCTATGGCGCGGCCCTGAAATAGAGTATAAGTTCTCTGTTTGTTTTCAGAATATAGAATGGATATGAGAATTATATGTCATTCTGAGGAAAGAACAAAGATTGAGGATGTTTCAGATCTCTTTCATAACAAGAAAACAAGGAAGATTCAGAAAGAAATTAACAAGAAAATGGATAAAATTGTATGATCAAAAAATTCATAGTATGTAAAAGCTCTATGCTGTGAGATATAATCCCGTGTAATCTGGTGAAACTCTACAGCCTAGGGCGAGTTTCATCGGATTGCACTGCGTAATAGTCGTATACCCCAGAAGACAGAACTCAGAATCACCTATGCGAGAACTCCAAATCTGGCTGCATAATTAATATATGAATAACCAGAACTAAAAGACAAAGAGAATGAGATGAGTGAGGAATGTAACATGGTTAATAGAAATAAGAAATACATAAAGAATATTAGATAGAAAACCTGAAGGAAAGAGTAAATCTTGGGAGACTTGGGTGCAGATAGAGTACAACATTAACAAGAATCGTGAAGAAATATCACGTGTGAATGTCGGCTGAATTAAATTGGCTCACTGCATAGACCAGTAGAGAAATCATACAAACACAATAATAGTCTGTTGCACCTGCTCACTGTGGTTCGCTCGCGGATTTCTCCTTGTCTTCTACCCTGAAGATAGAGGCGATACGTTCCTCCGAAACGTCTGTTAACACAATATCTACACGGCGCCATATCCAAGAAGACTGCTTTCTTCATAGTCATCGCCGTGAAAACTTCAAATCTTACACAATAATAATCCTTCGGGTTCAACAATACTGTATTTGCGGAATATCTCAACCAGCTGAGCGACTAGAAGCTACTCAAGAATGGCAATGTTCCCTTAAGTTATTCTAGTATTCATTTCCTATATGTCTACACTTCCCATACATTCCTGGATGTGGTCTCTTCAAATCCTGATCCCAGTTTGTCCGGCACGGAATGTATACGCGCCTTGTGTTTTACCGGTCTAACCAACCAGACATCATAGCAAGGGAGTTCGCATGAACTCACTTCTCCTGCGGGCTATACGACATGTGTCAGTCCGTCGGTAAAGGTCCCCAGTCGGTAAACCACGTTATTTCGCTCACATGGAACTGTCCACACGCCCTTTGGGATCAAAGTAGACTGCAATGCCAGAGAACCATTTGCGACTGCTCTGCCATTAAAAATACAAGACAGTACGGTCATATCGTACACCACGACTGAGAAGAGAAAATAACAAACAATTGCCGCTAGACCGACCCGCCAGTGATGTTACAGTTTATTATTTACAAGATGCACGGGAAACTAATTAAACAATGGAGTAATGCAATACCTTACTTACATAGGCCTACCACATGCCCTGATAACAGAACTAGGCTACACAGGCGGTAGGCTTGTGACAGCAAACAAGCCAATTCAAACATGACAATATACCTTCAGGGTGAGGAATACTGGTAAGTAGAGAACATTGTGTATCTGCACTGTGTAACCCGGTTGATATTTACCGATAATTTGGAGGAAATTATTGCCTATGTCTTCAGGGTAGAGAAGTAAGCTTATCTTAAGATAAATATCTCAAAATCACAAAATGATAATACATTGTCACTTGTATGTGTGACTATAAAAGGAGTTTTGGATTAGAGAATGGATTTATTGACCACTTTAACACAAGACTCTTGACTATACTTAATTATAACATCATCGCTGATCTCAACACTTTAAAATCACTACTGCATACGCTAAGTCTTTTTCAGTCTTCATTACTCCTTTCCCGGTAACGGCTCCTTACAGTGGAAATTCTTTAACTGCACCGACCAAGTTTTCTCTTCAAAGGCTCTCTTACATTTCACTGCCTTCCTTACAACTGACAAACTTCTAAACTTGCCTCTTACTTGTAACATCTCGGCGCGGACCGCGTAGAAGACACCGTTCACTGTTGTATTCGCTATCGTTTTCATGGAAACGTGTTTGTTTGCGAAGGCGTTATACAGTTAACAGCAGCATATATTTGCTTAGTAAAAATCTGTTGCCTATCAACGAATGTTGTTTCGAGGTCGCTGTCCAGTAACGGCTCTACATGTTACAATATAAGCATTGGAGATATAGTCCCATGAATTCTAAACTTCTGCAGTGGATGGAGGTTAGTGGTCAGTTTTACCACGCGGCCACTTATTTCTCGGCGACATCTCCGATAAATATTCGGAGGATGCCAGAGCTGGCTGCAATGTTGAGTTCAAGAAGAAACCCTTTGTTCCTGATGGGAAATAAACCCTGACATTCAGATCGTCTAGCCCGTAGCCTAATCTGCTTCATCAACTGAATCTATTGTCTGTCGGAATAGATGTGTTTGTTGGCACAGTCCCCTATTCCTTCGCTCTGTGAACACATAGTGTGTTGAAGAGTAACATCTTTTGAGATATACCGTCGTGTAGTCTATGGAAAATCAACCGGCGTTTCGGAGAAATATGTCGTCGCCATCTTAAAGATCGAATAAACAAGGCAAGAAAGTAGCTGCTACCTGCTTCAGTTTGGTTTCACGATTGGTTTATTCTTCGATCCTCAATTTGGTGGCGATATGTTCCTCCGAAAAGTCTGTTGACTTTCAACGGACTTCACGCCGGTATAGCACAGAAGAAAGAACTCTTTTCATCACCATCGCTGGGAGAAGCTCAAATTCTAAGCATAGTATGATGCACTGCTTCCTCCACTTCCCTCCTCAATGAGATATCCTCTGATGGACTAGCCGGGGTCCCAACAGTTTTTGGGCCACGAACCATTTGTTTCGTGGATTTTCTTTGATGCTCCACCTGGACATTAAACAAATTATTTTAAGAATTTTTAATGGAACGGGGACCGCCTCGGTGGTCTAGTGGTCAGAGTTCCTGGCTAAAAATCCAGAGGTCCTGGCTTTGATACCCGGCGCTACCAGATTTCTGAGAAGTAGTGGTTCTGGAACGGGGTCCACTAGCCTCGTGATGATAACTGAGGTGCTATTTCGAGGAAATAGCGTCTCAGGTCTAGAAAACTGAAATTAACAGCATTGGGGATTCATTGCGCTGACCACACGATACCCTCTATCCGCTAAAGTTGACACTAACTTCGCCGACAAGCGGCGGTCGCTCAGTCGGTACAGTTAGCTTGCGGACTACAGGCCACGGAGTTTTTTTTAATGGAACAGGAGTGAAATTTAGACAGCAATTAGACTCAAGTGGCTTTTAGAATAAGAACAATACAATGATTTTGCCATTAAAATCACACGTATGTTGTATACAGAAAGTGCATTGACCTTGAAAATGAAGATTGACCAATTGAAATTCTTTGCGTACCATTTGTGGTCCACGGACCATTAATTTTGGAAACTCTGGACTAGAGGGCTAAGAAGCAGACAATTAAATCCAGCCCTGCGGGGCTCGTCATGATGATGAATATAAAGAGCAAGCCTCTCAGAATGTAAAAGCCATAAAGGAAGATGGTAACGTGGGAAAGAAAGATGGCGTTTGTGTGACGCAAGATGTATGCATGGTGGTTATTTGAGTGACAAGTTGGCAGCTCCGACACCTCCTGTCTCGGTAGCCTTAGCACGAAAGAACTCAGCAGCTGAGAATGAGTTGAGCAAATACATCGTACTCTCCAGAGACGCAACGAGGAACCACGCACCGAAGGCAGACGCACAAGCGCCGTGTACGGCTATGCGTTGTACGAAAATAATCTTCTGGAACGTAAGATGCTCATTTTAGACAGAGCTAAAGGTAAGCGTAGTTGGTTGAGGCACTATGCTACAAGCAGGAAGGTCGCGGGATCGAATCCCGATTAGGTGGATTTTTTCAATTTACCTAATACTTCCAGCCACACTATGGCCCTGGGGTCAACTCAGCCTCTAACACAAATGAGTACCAGGAATCTTCCTGGGGGTAAAGGGCGGCCAGTGCGTAAGGGTGACAACCTCACCGACATCTGTAAGCCGATTGTCTAGAAAATGTGGGAGCCTCAACATCTCACAACCCTATGGGTCTCCACGGCCTGTTACAGGGATACCTTTAATTACTTATCTTTCGGAGACAAATTGGCAAAACGACATTCGCACATCAACGTACTCTGTTATTTTCTGCAGTTACATTAGCTTCATTAGTCGACCCGTAGGCATTTTAACAAATTTCTATCATTTTATTCATATTATTTATTTTATTATAAGTGAATGGTTATACACAATAGGGTTAGTGGGCTAGAAAGTGAGCTTTTCTGTCAGTCTCTGTCCTTCTGTTCTCTAATTCAAATACAAATACTAGATTTGTATTTGACATTCATTTTAATTGCAAGTCATTGAATTATATTTTATTACACTACATACATATGTGCTCACACAACTACGTGGTAAGCTTCTTTCAGTGTAGAGACAATGAAGATTAAAACAAATATCCTGAAAATGGAGGTAGAAAAATCATCCGAAGCACTGGTATATTTCTACAATATTATATGACGTCAAATATCTATCTATCTATATATCTATCTATCTATCTATCTATCTATCTATCTATCTATCTATCTATCTATCTATCTATCCCTGTTGCTCCCACTTGGAGCATAGGACATCCGTGAAACGCTTATTTTCACTTCAGTTTCTTAATATCTGACAGTCGGTAGGACTCTTTGGACGGAGGAGAAGCCCCGCCACAAGGCGGCTACCTACAAACAGGACAGCACAAACAGAATAAACCCAGATATCCATGCCTTGAGTGGAATTGGAACCCACGATCCCAGCGTTCGAACAGGGGTGATGATTTTTCTTGCCTTAGACCACTCGACCACTGTGATCGACCGTCACATGTCATCAGTTATTAATCTTTCTATAAAACTGGATTGGAAATTCCTAGAGAAAGTCAGAGAGCTAATATGTAAGCTACCTTTCGAATTTACATAACACGCACTTTTCCAAATGCATTATTTGTTGGTTTCAGATGTAACATCGGCCTTGAAGTCAGTTCATTCCAAATATAAAATTAATATTGCATAACTAATCACATCACTCATTATTACTCCTCACAAATTGTAACATTTTTACCCTGTAACCAGCTAAGTGTTCCATCAGAGAAACAGACCCAAACTTATGGACAGAGGACGTGACGCCTCGTATGTGAGTCCACACCTGACGCTTAGGCTCCTTGACAAAATATCTGTCCAGGTGGTCAGAGCACGCAGACCTTTCTTTCCCGTTGAGGAAGTAGCCCAGAGGGGGGAATCTGATGTTAATACTAATATTAAATACTGAAGACATCTTGCAGGGTTTCACTGTCACTTCGTTAGTCTGTTTCCACTTCCACGGATGTCTTATGCGTGTCTGAACATCCTAAGTTTGGGAAGGATATTACGGAATATTTTAAACGTAAATAATGAAGTTCAAATTAATAGAAACAACAGGTTTTAACATGCAGAGTTGCAACGGACGAGTAGAGGCTGCATTCCTGAACCACTTAAATATTATATTCCAAGATGTAGAAAAAATTTATGGAAAATAGAGAATGGAATATTCTTCGAACTCAACTTACAAACTCAGCATTGTCATAACGGCTTAAACAAGTTACAGCTACTGGAATATCTCGGTCTTTATTATAATTAGTTTCTGGCTGGAGAGATGGGGTTCGATTACCAGATGAGGTAGGATGTATCTCTCCGCCACTCTGTCCAGACCGACCTCTCTCCACTTCGTACAGAAGGTCGAAGCGTGAAGCTGGTCACTCATTACTAGAGCTCTCGCATATGTAGAACTTCACATCCTCTTCATCAGATCAGGGTGTTCAAAAGAAACGGGATATACAGCACATGGACACAAGGCATGTATACAAAATTTTAGTAAAAAAACCGAAAAGGGAAGAGACCACTTGGAAGAATTAGGCGTATATGCTAAGATAATGACCGCGTCTGTGGTCTAGTGGTAAGAGTTCCTGGCTACAGACCCAGAGGTCCTGGGTTTGATTCCCGATGATACCAGATTTTCTGAGAAGTAGTGGGTTTGGAACGGGGTCCAGTCAGCCTCGTGAGGATAATTGAGGAGCTACTTGAATGGAAAAGTAAAGATTCCGGTGTACAAAACCGAAATTAACGGTCTTGGGTATTTGCTGCGCTGACCACGCGACACCCTCTATCCGCTAAAGTTGGCACTAACGACGCCGACAAGCGGCGGTCGCTCGGTCGATATAGTTCGCTTGTGGACGAAAAAAGCCATGGAGTTTATTTGTTTTAGTTGTTTGTTAAGATAACATTAATATTAATCTTAAATAAATAAAACGTTGGGATGTTTCCTGTACATTCAATTGGCCCGGGATAGGATATACCAAATACTGGTTCTCAAGAACGTTTCTGCTGCTTGTAGCTAGTTCACCTCGAAAGCTGCTATAGGATTTCTTGTATGGGGTTCAGGAATTAGGAAATCTTTTCACTTTGTGAATGGCCGTCATGGTGGTGAGGTTGGTGAAGAAGGGGAAGAGCGGATGAATAAGAAGAAGACAAGTTTGCTGATTACATTATAAGGCATTAAAGGACATAGAAGAAGATTGTAGTTTAACCTAAAGGCAAGAAGTTATTTATAAATTCGCATGTTACAAACAAATCACATATTAATGACAAATGCATGTAATAGGAAAAATGATAGTATGTGAACCAACCATCGCCCGTAGCATTGCTGATGTGATTATTATAGAAATCTCCGCTTTTAGTGTTCAAACATGAAGGTGGTTGAATTAGATTGGTCACGCCGGAAGGCTGCGATGTTGATATTCGTAGTGTTCCCTGTGAAGATGATTGTTCTAAGACTATCACATACATTACAATTACACATGGCCGCCATTCTCAGTCTCTGCTTTGATTTAATTAAAAACTAATAGTTTTACTTTTCTGTATGTAATCTAAAGTTTAGATCCATAGTCATCAGTCTTTAAAATAGAGCAAAACTTCATTTATATTAAAGAACTAAAAAGGTCAAATGTAAAGCTATCCCTGTAACAGGCTGTGGAAGCCCATAGGGTTGTGAGACTTCGAGGCTCACACATTTACTAGAAAACTGGTTCACAGATGGCGATAAGGTTTCCAGCTGGCCACCCTTTACCACCCAGGAAGATTCCTGGTACTCATTTCTGTTAGAGGCTGAGTAGACCTCTGGGTTACAGTTTTAGATGGAAGTATTTGGCCAATTAAAAAATACAGTGACCCCATCGGGAATTGAAAGCGCTACCTTCCGGCTTGTTGCATAGTGCCTCAACCAACTACGCTACCGCGTAAACATTTATGGCCTATGAATTCGTAAAAGTTTCAGCTGAAACAGTGCAATTATAGTAACGACGATGACTGAATTGGTCTGCCTCATTTAGGTGCCAGCTTGTGATCAGCCTTGCTTCAGCACATCAGCCTTTTCTGAATTTTGATGTATGTTTGAAAGTCGGACAACAACATTTGAAATCTTCCGTGTGTGGGAATGTGTTCGCCGTTTACAGAATCCTCATTTTTTTCACAAAATATGATGAGCAAAGTCCTTAATATAAGTGGTTTATACACAGCTTAAAGACATTTCGTTGTAATATTCTTAATCTTTCCGTTAGGAAATCATCTCTACACACCACTTGAAGCGTACTTGAAGAAGCACAACGGGTAAAGAAAAAGAATAAAATAAAAAATGTTAACTTCATCTCTTCCTCTCACTTCTGATAGCCTTGACCCAACAATTTAATAAGTATAAAATAGTGTTGCATCATCATTTTCCATATCTGAAGCCCATTCAGCAAGAATATCCTTCGGTAAGCCTTTTCCTACTGGTTCTCTTTCTAACGTTCATTTGCAGCCTAATTGGGTGACAAGACAAGAGATGGCTGTCATTTGACAACGTCTCCTACACCATAAACTTAATGACGATGTGCTTGCTACTGTTTTGGCCTCTAGATGTTCAAAGGCTCAACAATTCTAGCGCTAGCTGACGAAGCAAAGTCCAAACTAACTGTTCTCAAAATCTCTTCGGCCTATGAATCTTCGATTCCAACAGACTTAGGCTCATCTAAATCAAGATTCATACAAACGTTCACTCACTCATGGAGCTGAGACCTTCTTGAGAAGCTGCCAATTGTGCAGCTACTCAAGAACTCTCCAACATTCTATGGAACCCGAAGGTTCATTACCGTGTTCACAAGAGCCATCCACTGGTCCCTATCCTGAGCCAGGTGAATCCAATCCATACCATCCCATCCTATTCTCTAAGATCCATTTTAATATTATACACCAACCGACGTCTTGATCTTCCTAGTGGTCTCTTCCCTTCTGGCTTCCCCACCAATATCTTCTATGCATTCCGCTTCTCCCCCATTCGTGCTACATGCCTTGCTCATTTCATCGTCCTTGACTTGATCATTCTAACTATACTTGGCAAAGAGTACAAGTTATGAAGCTAATAATGGTCGAGATATTGACTATCCTGGCAGAGGTTTCTCGTGGTTCCTCAGTTCATGCGCTATATTGGAAGGAAAATTTCTTAAACTATGCCATGAAATCTTCCTTCCGAATCCATTTTCCACATTTTGCAGACAATCGGCTCACAGATGAAGGTAAGGTTGTCAGTCTTACGAGCCAGCCATTCTTTATCCACCAGGAAGATTCCTGGTACTCATTTCTGTTTGAGGCTGAGTCGACCCGAGGGTCATACTGCCGCTGGAAGGGTTAGGTAAATTAAAAATCCAGTGATTTCGGGATTCAAACCAGAGACATTACGGCTTGTAGCATAGTGCCTCAACCAGCTACGCTACCGCGTGCACCACATTCGCTTGTAGATCTAGTGAATGAAAGTTGTAGCCTGAGTATGAACAGCAGGTGTTCCAAAATTGTGTTTTCGTCAACGGCTTTCTTGCTTTGGATTTAATTTAACATAATTGGACATAATTTAACGAAAGAGAGGCAGTGATGTTATTGAGAATTGCTAATATCTCCGCTTCCGGTCCGTTGGACGTAGTAAGCTCACCTCTGCACTCTATTGAGGTGTCCCAGTTCACGCTCATACGAAACAGTAGGTAAAGTTAGACTGTTATATATTTTAGCTTACATTACTTATTTTGGAAAACAAGAAGTTCTGGAAAGAACTAACCTCCTACTTTCCCTTGATACTGCACGGACGGCATAGAAAACGACTCGTTCATAATTTTTTTTATTGTTGCCTGTATATTCTTTATTGTTGTAACGTTTTTATCCAGCCGTTGCCTAGCAAAGATAGGGGATACACTTAGAGAGACACAAACAGATGGGAGAGATGTCTGAAGTATGGAGTGCCATGGTTTACTACGTACATACCAAGTTCCATAGAGACTGGTTAAGGCATTCACAAGTTAATGGGGCAAGATAATTCACAGACAGACACACAGACAGAATGATGATTTCCTAAGATTATTTTTATTTTTCAAAGCAAGGATAGCAAGGTAAAAGGTAAAGCTGTCCTTGTAATAGGCCGTGGAGGCCCGTAGATTTCTGGAACGTCGAGGCTTTCGCATTTTTTAGACACATAGGACTAGAAAAGTAGGCTAATAAAAGTAGGTTTATCAGATCTCCCTGTCTGTATGTAACGTTGCTAGGCAACAGCTAGTAAATAAGCTCCCGCGACTATGAATACAGACGCAGAAAAAGAATAATTGTCTGACGAGTCGTCTTCTATGAGGTCCTTGTCTTTTCAAAAAATAAACGATTATTTCTTCCCGTAACTTCTGGTAATCTTAAGACCTTCAGAGAAGACGCTCTGCACTATAGAGACGTGTCCACTGCTAGTCGCACCGTGGCCTAAAGAGGGTTACTCCAGCTCATTACGTGACTTCACAGCATCACACTAAAGCTATTTCTCACAGATTCTTAACTATGATCATGGAGTCATTACTTCATGTGACGTCTGTTGTTTATTCATTGTCGAATTTTCCTTCTCTTTCGTTTCATATCTTCTAGAAATTGCCTTCTCAAAATTTGTTAGTCCTGTGGCAATAAGAGTTTAATTCTCAAAAGATTATACATATATATCTCTTAAAAGAAATTAAGCCTTTGACCATAATCTCAAAACAATATGGATTCAACTTTATTATCCTCACAAGACACATTAATTTACCTTCCGTAGTTACATACACACCTCACACAACTTCTTTTAATTCATGTTTACGCGAAACTGTGAAATTATGTATATATTACTGATTTCAAATAGAGAAATATTATTATGCGTTATTTCTAATGTAAAATAAAAGGTCTTACACGAAGGTCTGACTGTCCGTCTGTGATCCGATATCAAAACGTAAACACACATTTTCTTAGAATTTGATGAGGGAGACTTTTATTGAAAGTTATTCCGCAACTCATATTTTGAGGAATATTAATCCAAACAAAGGTTAGTCTGCATAAGGCCATATATGTACTTTTTCGGGTATCCCTAAATACTTACACGGAGTTTGCTGAAATTAGATATCGAAAACTTCCTCTAATTTGAATTTTATTATGACTATTTTTAAGTAAGCCGAATAAATTCAAATGAACGCCGTTGGTAACACTGTGCACTACGAACCGAAGGAAGATCACCACGTAGAACAGCTCATCTGTTATTATTTGTTTCATCCGTCGCTACGAAACGTGTGTCAATCTCGGGGCAAAGTTTTGATTTCTGCCAGCGTATTTGTTGCTACGAAACGTTCTTTTAGCGAGCCGTTGTCTAGCAGTGGATTATTCCGTCATAATATTCTTCATAGTTACCTATGTGAGTGCCTGATATCCTGCAAGACAAAAGAGCTTACGAATAATAAGAAGCAAAGCGAAGTTATGGAGACCAATGAAGACGACAGGGCGTACAGGGAATACGGATGTAACAAGGAGAAGCATTCGCGAATGTGGGCAGACCGCGGATGTCCCACTGGTTGACATGGGGTGGGTTCCGTTAGCCGTGGAGTGCCTAGCTGTTTACAAGGTCCTTCAGGCAGGAGGTGGCAGCAACACTATGGGATCAGTAGCGCACCGCACGACAGATGGCATACATGTGAGGAACAATTGCCAACCATTGTCACGTGCTGCCAACACTGCAACGAGGATACCCCACACAACATAACGGATGTACATTCTATCGCTAAGTGATTTATATAACTACAAGTGGTTTACATAACAAGCACATACACAGAATTTTCATTTTAATGTGTTCTTTGCACAGGATGCATAAAATAAACACATTGTCCGTCCTTACGTCTGTCAGTCAGCATATCCTTTCTCCTATACTACTGACAGGATTTCGAATAAACCTAAAAAATTCCTGTGATTCAATAACAGTTGAAGCTCTTATTTTTCTTTCATATTAGTTATCCCTATAATATCCAATTAATTTTAAGGCGCGGTGCTTAGTTAAATATAAGAGCAACTTCGCCTCTTTAACTTACAACAGAGAATGAAAAAAAAAATTCTCACATAGCAGTGTGATCGTCTGTAGCTTTGTAACAAGAGAACTGTGTTAGAATGAAATGAATATCAAGGCCAATGAAATATATAACATCGTAACGAGGTAACGGTAAAGGTAAATGCCATGGAGACATAGAGATGAGTGAAAGTAGAGCTCACCATTCATGGCCTCGGCATCAGAGGGATATGTGGTCAGCTGCATGATCCGGCCGCCTTTACCCCCAGGGAATGAAGGACCCGTACTCATTGCATAAGGGTAGTGTGGGCCCCAGAATCGGTTTGGAAGCTGTTGAGTGTTAAAAAATTATTTGCCCCGGCCGGTAATTGAACCACATTCATCAAGTCCGAATTCCGTCTCCTAATGTCGCAAGGACAGCTTTCGGAAAAAACTATGCAATCTATTCGAGTATGTGTTTTCACTCTTGCGGATTTTGCATGAATTCGACCATTTCTGAATTATTTATTTTCCATATCATTTTCAAGACAATGAGCATGAACTAGAAAATAGTGTGTATTTACTATCTGAAAAAAAAACCGTATAACCGTGGGCCTACTGCCAGCTTATTTAAATCTAAACACATTATGAACTGTTGAAGATTATTCAGTAGTTTTTCTTTTTGTGTATAAAATTATGATGATAAAGATTCATATAGAAAGGTAACATACGAGAATTGTAATTAACTGTATCACAAATGGCTTGAAGCTATGCTGTATGCCTTGAATATTTTACAGTTACATACTTTTGCGGTAAGGAATGTATTCCCCTCGCTTAGAGAACCAAGTTTCATTGCGACATTTTCTGGATCCTGGATCCATTCTTACACTTTATTTCTAGAACACTTATTTTCAAATTGTCCTTTCATGTATGCCTAGGTGTTCCTCTATTTACGTTATTTAAGCATTAATTGAAGGGTCCCTTTGAATGAGGAGCCCTTTTAAATGTTTGGCAAAAGTAAGTTTTCCGCAAGGTGAGCAGAGCTGTCGCCATCTCTCGGCAACAAAACCAAGCTGGAGTATCACCCCTTGTCGGATGTCAGTGGCTGCCTGGTCGACATACAGTTATTTTCAATAGCTGGAGGTGACCAGCTACTTCGTTCACACCCTGACGAAGCCCTACGAAGCTGCGATAAGGGACACATCCAAGCATCTAAAGTAAAGTAAACACATGTACCAACCACGTAGTTTAATATTAAGGAAATTTGTATTTTTAAAACACTGTGAATTTGTGTTTATGTTTATCGTATGACTCTAAGAATAAAGAGAAGTCAGGATAGCTCAGTAGGCATAGGTGTGGGCTGGACGGCCGGTTTTGATTCCCGGCAAGGGCAAAAGCTTTTCTCTCCTCCATAGTGTCGAGAGCGGATCTGGGGGCCACCCAACCTCCTACTCAACGGGCACCGGGAGCTCTTTACCAAGGGGAAAAGAGGACGGAGCGTGAAGCTGACCCCTCACCTCCAACTAGTGCCGAGGTGAAGAATGGTGGATTCCTAATTCCACCACCATCCTTACGTCTTCATAGCCTGGTTCTTAACTGTTAAGAACAGGGTCAACTTCACTTTTACGTTCTCAGAATAAACAGCGAATATCTGCGCATCAGGATGTTAACTGTGAAAGAGCCGCAAGATGACAGAAACACGGAAGTACGAACGTATATAGAGATGAGACTGGGAATACAAGCCAAATAGATGAGTGAATAAGTGCGCTTTTGCACTATTCTTAGTGCTGTAACAGAAGAAGGAAATATTATTCCTTTTTTTTAGGTTGTAAGATTAATAATAAATAATATTACAGATGAACAACGGCAGAATATTATTATACATATAATGCCTGTCGATATGGGTATATATATATATATTTATTTCCTTTTTCCTAACTATGCACTTGGTCACGTGACTGTTCACTGAGAAGGTACAACACTGCATTGTCGGCAAATCAGACTAAAGGAAACGTTACCATTTGGAACACAGTTCTCTCGTGCCTCCAGCCATTTCTTCTGGTCCAAAATCGATCAGTCCGTACTCGTTGCCTTCTTATTAATATTGGAAAAACAAGACTGGCGTGGTTTGTCATGTGTTGTTGGTGGTAAGGGAATGGAAGATTAAATTTACACATTGTTACGCCAACGAACAAAGGCGAGCCCGGTAATGAACCTGGGGCTACGAGTATGTCCAATATTTGTCCTCCCGCCCAACTAAATATTTACCCAACCTCTCTCGGCAAGATTTCACTCTCTCACACCCTTTTCTCTTCTCGTTTCACCCTGTATGCATTATCTTCCAACCCCTCCCCCCCTCCAACCTCCATCTATTTTATAATTGAAGGACACGTGATGCTTACAGTGATGACAAACTAGGTAGCGGCACAGCAAATGACATGGTAGTAATGGTACTGATGACAAGGACAATGACCTTAATGATGCCGATACTCAATGACCTTCCCAAAAATAGCTCTAATTGGTAAACTCCGTCAGTAAACAGATTATGTATCTGGTCGCTAGAAAGGAAGTTTGGACTCACTAACAATATTGGCACAGCTTTCATTGTATTAGGCTCTTAATTACTCATAAATATATCACAGACCATTCCGTGGGGCAAATCCTTCTTCAGAAGCTGAACGTCAAGTAGTCTTTATGGATCCCCCCGCTCATTAACATGTTCACCTGAACCCGCCACTGAACCTCATCCAGAGCCAAATGGAAAGCATCCACTCTCGCGTAAAACCAGCTGCTTCCGTTCTGTGCCCAAAAACTGAGGAATCAGGCTCCTCTAAACAGTGGTTCTCAACATTTTTGCCAGGGCGACCAAATTTTCATCGTTAAACTGAAGCCCCAGTGCAAAATAGTAAATAAATAAAACAAAATAAAATGTACGCTTGCAAATTTATAATAAAGACACTGCAATACATTACTTGTGGAGCCGAGATAACTCAGTCGATATAGCGACGGGATACGAGCTGGACTACAGAGCGGTCGGGGTTCGAGTGCCGGTGAGTTCAAATATTTTCACTTCTTTATGTCGTCCGGACCGGTTCCCAGGCTCACCCAGCCTCCTATCCAATGGGTACCGGGAGCTCTTTCCCCCGGGGTAAAACGGCTGAGGCGTGAAGCTGACCACTCACCTCCAACTAGTGCCGAGTTCAAGAAAACATGAGTCTATACATCCATTCCCCCCATACGCCTTCATGCTGTCGGTTGATGGAAAAGTTAAGCGTCAACAAATGTCACTGCTGCGAAAGACATATGACTGGAAATTTTAATACCATTTTTGGAAATCTTAACATGTTATGTGGTTATAAAGAGAAATAGATTGAACTGGAAATTTAACTTCGCAATGTGCATTTAGGCGTGAAGTAGAATACACAGGGGAATACTGCTGAAGGAGTATAGGGGGCCTAACACGTGTCTCACCTGAAGACAAGAAAACCAAATCTAGACAACAGTGAATAATATATTATGATCGCAACTGTGAAGACCACCTTGTAAATTATTAATAAGCGCATGAAAGAAGCTGGAGTCTTGCGTAATATTGTTAAATGCAATACACAAATACTGCGTAGAAAAAATATCTGACCAGACTGCGCCAACATCTGGATATTAGTTTCTTTTCCAGACGCTTTTGCATTTGTCAGATTTAACAACGTTTGTTTCTTGAAGTTAAAATAGAATGATTTTTTTTTAAATATATGCAACCTACTTGAATCTTCCTCGCCGCCCAATTTTGTGTCTGGCCTCATAGTTTGAGAACTATAAAAAAAATTCCGTGATTTTAGTCCGCAAGCGAACTATACCGACCGAGCGACCGCCGCTTGTCGGCGATGTTTAGTGCCAACTTTTGCGGATAGAGGGTGTCGTGTGGTCAGCGCAACGAATCCCTACGGCCGTTAATTTCTGCTCCAAAACGTTAGCCCCTATGTATCAAAATCACGGTGTCACATACCATAAGACTGTTTTTTTCTTTCGCCTCCCTCATGACCGAAAATTACAGCTTTATTTTTACCTTATCCTCAGAGCGTCCTGCCTTCCGAACATGCTCACATATACAGAATGTGATGAACATGTTTCTTCTCCGGTCTCCCATGTCTTCACGGCTGGGTGTTAGTAAACACAGTAAAACATTGCCTTGAACCTATAACTCTTTTTATTGCTAGTGGGGTGGGACTAAGTCCCAATTGGTGGAATGAATATTGGCAGGGGAAACCGAAGTACTCGGAGAAAATCTACCCCAGCGCCATTTTGTCCACCACAAATCCCACTTGACCAGAACCGGGATCGAACACGGGCCGCCGCGGAACTTATAACTTACTACTCACAACTTTATCTGTATTGTCCCCCCCCCCCCCAAAAAAAAAAATTAACTCGTTCCTGCATATAGGATGTCCGGATGAAAGGTATAAAAAAATCTCGGAAAGTAATATATCCGGTTTATGTCATCGGAAAGGAAAACCCTGCAATTTTTTTTTTCATGTCCTGCTTACGCGCACGCGTCTCCAGATTTCTGCCACCATGTTGGGAATCACTTGGACAGAGTGATCAACCACCTGCAAACCCTGAGAGCATTGATGAGGGACGCTGTGGCTATGGTAACATCAAACATGCTGGATAGTCTGGATATTGTCGTGCCACCAAGGGAGGCCATGTTGAAATTTATTGTGAAAGTTATATACTCAGAAAAACTTTGATAGTTTCCCTTTTGTAACGGTGTAACCCATAAACGTGTATAATAAAAGCTTTCTGATATATAATTATTTTATTTTCTGTACCTTTCATCCGGACACACTGTATTAATGAAAGAATTAAAGCTAAGGAATAATTAGCAAGACGTTCTAGGAAGAATTAATTGCCTATTTTCAAGTCAAAGTGAAAGTTATGATAAGACCCCCGGTAAATCGGCCAGTTTAGGGCCGGGCCATAGCTCAAGCGGTTAGTCGCTGGCTTCCCACAGCGGCGGCCCGGGTTCGATCCCGGGTCTGGTCAAGTGGGATTTGTGGTGGACAACGTGGCGCCGGGGAAGGTTTTCTCAGAGTACTTCGGTTTCCCCTGTCAATCTTCATTCCACCAATTGCTTCACAATCACCCTCACCTATCATCTGGAGCTGGTACAGTAGGCCAGAAGTGACCGCATTGCAAGGGACTTAGTCCCACCCCACTAGCTATAAAAAAGTCGGCCAGTCTGTCTTGGTGTGAAGCCCCACCTGGGGCCCAAGACCATATTTTTGTTACTGTCAAACATTTACGGGTTTTTGATGGGGGGCACCCTCTCTGACGAGAGGACTCGTCTGTCGTTTGCCATTGCTGCCGTCCTTCGCCAGCGGAGTTATTCTCGGGTCAGAGTTCCGTGGGACTCATGACGATTTTTACTCTCAGAGGTTCATACTGCCCCAACTTAGAGGGCAGGGTTCCCGTATTTATATCCCACAGGAACAGGGTGGCAACTTTTAGCCCCAGGCATTGGGCACCCTTACGTCGCCGCCTACTGCTGGCAGAGCTACGTTGGAAGTATTCGAACCCGCCTCCACACGGGCCTGTATACGTTCAAGTCAAAATGAAAGTTATGTTACGACCGGCTCTAAGTCGGCCAGTCTGTCTTGGAACAAAGCACCCATGTGGGGCTTAAGACCAAATATTTATAACTGTATGACAGTTGCAGGCTTGTTGATGTGGGGCGCTCTCTCTGACGAGAGGACGAGTCTGTCGTTTCCCAGAGTCACAGTCAGCAGTAATAAGTCTTTTGTAAGTATGCACAATGTACATTTTACATGTTATTAAATGTATATACTGTACAATATATACAAGGCCTCCGTCAGTCCAGGCTCAGTACTGCAGATCACGGTTATGAAATCTAGTGGCCATTTGGCTCCTGTCTGCTTTCCGCTGATCACATATCGGGTATCGATAGGACACGGACCGCATGTAAAACACTTCATTAAACGGTTGTTATATTGTCGTGTGTGTATTTGATGCCGCTGGAACATATTTACCGAGCTGTTGCCTAGCAATTGCCATCTGTCTGGCTCTACTACTGTTGGAGGGGACACTGATAGGGAGCGCGATGGTCACATAAACCTTCATTTACTTTTCTAAAAATAAGTAAAATAGATTAACTACAGCAGGGCAACTTCACAGTGGGAAGCGACTATTATTATAAGCTTGCGTATCTTCTAGAGGAACTCTGAATCCTATACCCTATATGTGATAGTATGCTTAAATGTTGCCTACAGCCCAAGTTCTAAATAAATTTTACTGCCATTCAAACAGTGTCCTATAGGCTGACGTCACTAAAACGCAACATAAACCCTACTTGACATTAATCCATGTATGTTTATACATCATGGATTCTCTTCTGAACCATTATCCGGGGATACCCTCAACTAGAAATGAGCATCAACCCCTCTCGCATTCAACCCTCCGCACAAGAGGATGAACCGACGAAAATACAATCCAGAACAGGAAGGTCATATAGAACGGGCTTCAGGGCATCGTGGATGAGGTCGTTCCGCCGGCCGACCGGAACTTCCGGTAGTGTGGAATCCATAAAAAATGTGCCTTCATTTCCCGAGTCAGTGGAGAACTTACAGGAGGTCATGTTCATTCGCCGGCGTCTGGGTCCCGTGGCACCGGAGAAAGGGACGCCGGCCGGACACGCGTTTCTCCCATATATTACCAGAATTTATTTACATAAATATCAGCAAGTGAACTTCGCTCTAACTCCTCACACGAGCACAAACGAGAAGTTAACCAGTTTCATGTTGTTTCTTAGCTCTGTAAGAGAATCAGCAATCTGTCTGTATAACACGTGCACTACGTGGTGCGGAGTCCTTCTTGAAAAGTCCTTAATAAAGGCAGAAAAAAGTAGTTCAATTTTCACGTCTGTCCATTTTAAAGGTTTATAGAAAAATCAGCGATCTAGCTGTGAAGTCTCTTGCAGACCACCAAGGACACATGTCAGTGGCGGCTCGTATATAAAGCGTATGGCGCTTCGAGCTGAAGCTGCCTGGCAGTGGCGGCTCAGGGAGGGTCATGTAAATCCGCAGCTTGGCTTTGTGTCTTTAATTGTGCACCTACGCGTATTAACATAGGTTCTAAAGTTGTATGCATGTAATTAATGCAATTAACGTAAAAGACGTAACGTAAAAAGGTAAAGCTGTCCCTGTAACAGGCCGTGAAGGCCCATAGGTGTGTGAGAGGTCGAGGCTCCCACATCTCCTAGACAATCGGCTCACAATTGGCGGTAAATTTGTCTTCCTTATGCACAGGCCGTCCTTTAACCTCCAGGAAGACTCCTGGTACTCATTACTGTTAGATGCTGAGTCGACCCCAGGGCCATATTGCGGCTGGAATGATTAGTTAATTGAAAAAATCTAATTAACTCATCGGAACTCGAACCCGTGACCTTCTGGTTTGTAGCATTAGCGCCTCAATCACTTACGATACCACGTGTCCCTAACGAAAAGGTAGCAAAAGTAAGAAAAAAGGTAAATTATCCATGTAACAGGCCGTGGAGGTCCATAGGATTGTGAGATGTCGAGACTCCTACATCTTCCAGACAATCGGTTCACAGATAGCGGTGAGGTATCGCCTTCACGCGCCGGCCGCCCTTTACTCTCAGGAAGGTTCCTGGTACTCATTTCTGTTAGAGGCTGAGTCGACCCCAGGGCAATAGTGTGGCTGGAAGGATTGTTTAAATTAAGAAGTCCAATGACCTCATTAGGAATCGAACCCGCGACCTTCCTGATTCTAGCATAGTGCCTCAACCAACTGCGCTTTTAGGCAGAAGACGAAACAATATAGAACTATGGAAGATCGAATAATTGCGTTGGTTTAATTAAATAAATAACGAAGAAGGTTCAATAGTCACTTAGCAAGAGCAGTCGGTATAGCGAGTGGCTACTGACCAGACGACCAGATTGTAGGAGATCGAGTCTGAATGGCGGTAAGACTTTTCTCCTCTCCACGTCATTCAGACGTGCCCTGGGGCCAACCCAGCCTCCTATCTAATGGGTACTGGTGGCTCTTTCCCTGGGGGTAAAGAGGCCGGGTCGTGAAGCTAACTACTCACCTCCATTTAGTGCCGAGGTCAAGATATGTGCAACTATAACTCTACTCCTCCTGGGTCTTCATGGCGCAATGATTAATTAAGCACAAGGACAAATTTTCCTTTGTCGTATAAAGTACATGCGATATAGCCTGAGGAGAAGTGGGGGTGGTATCCCCTAGAACATTATAAAGTATAGAGAGTGAAAAATTGTAAAACATAAAAGTCAAACAGAAAGCAAAATTTTTACATCATTAGTAGTGTCTCGTTTAAGAGTATAATAAAATTTAATGCAATTGGAAACAATTGTAGTTACTTAACCTCTAACACAAGAAAGCATTAGGCAAGCTCTATCGAAAAATGGGCACTCTGATTTCTATATTCTTAGAATAACACACTTAATTTATGCCACATCGTATTTGCCCGGTAATTATACAGAGTGTCCAAGATGTTTGGTGCCGTACTTCAGGAGCGTGCTGAGGGTTCTCTCTATAGAACAACTTTGAAATAGGAACCCGTGTCGGGAAAAGTAAAATAGCAGGGCTAGGGCGGCATTTAATATCATTTCGTTTAATCTTGGCGCTTCAATATCGAAGAGCATGCACAGGCATATTACCCCCTCCAAACTCTTAAGATTCACCTGCTAGAGTAGATGTTGGAATTGGCGCCCTCCATTTTCAATTGACCCAAGAAACTTTGGCGCACCCTTTCAAATATTCCAGGTGTCTCACGGATCACATCACATAAAACAAGTATTCTGGCCAGCAGCTCGAATTCATTATCCACATTCGTGTCGTAGATAAGGCTTTTCATACGGCCCCAGACGAAATAGTCCAGAGGTGTCAAGTCTGGGGTTCGGGGTGGCCAAAGCACTGGGCCTCCTCTTCCTATCCAACGACCATGAAAAAGCAGCATCAGGTAGTCTCGTGATGCAATGCTGAAGTGCGCCGTCGCTCCGTCATGCTGTATCCACATTTGCCTCTGCACAATCAGTGGCACGTTTTCTAGCAAATTCGGAAGGATACATTCCAGGAACACCTTGTAAAAGGGCCCATTGTGTCGCGGTGGTAGGAACAAAGGCCCAGTCAAGTGATCGCCAATGATGCCCGCCCAGACATCGACAGAAAATTGCGCCTGATGGTAACAAACTACAGAAACGTTGGTGTTTTCATCAGCCCAAACGTGGCTGTTTCGACAGTTGAATTAGCCATCCCTTGTAAACTGCCCTTCGTCTGTGAAGAACACGTGTTTCAGGAAGTTGGGCTGATTTAAACACTAGTTCAGTATCCACTGACAAAATTGAACTCGTGGCACGAAGACAGCTGGACCTACGTCGTGTACTCGCGCTGGATGATACGGATAAAGATTTTTGTCGTGCAGGATATCCAAACACTTGATTTTGATGTCCCCACAATCTTGACAATGGCACGAGTGCTGGTGGATGGCTGTTCCTCTATGCAATGCAGTTTGACATTGAGGCGCCAAGTTTAAACGAAATGATTTTAAATGCCGCACTAGCGCTGCTATTTTACGTTTGCGGACATGGGTTTCTATTTCAAAGTTGTTCTATAGGGAACCCTCAGTACGCTCCTGAAGTATGGCACCAAACTCCTGGAACATTCTGTATATATTTATAATTCAAAAAGTTCGTTTTAGAAATTCATCAGACAATTGCCTTTCAGTAAATAGAAATCCCTACAACCCCTTGGGTGCCTTTGATTCCGGACTCACCGGCGCCTACGACATCAAATAATACGATGTTCCATAAAACTACCGGGGTTCAGTGATTCCCCAGTTAAAAGGGTTCGTCATGCAAGGGAGAAACCACGAGCCTTATGTTCGCAATGACACTTTTTTGAAAATGTGGGAAAGGAAAATTGTAACATTCTTTAGCTTACTTTCCACAGCCCCCAACAGTTCCTATATCGCTGTGTGCATATAAGTACTGGTTGCAGAGGAAATGCGTTTACTGGGCCGTTGCATCGTAATGGAAACTTCGGCGTTTATCTGGCTCCACTATTCCGGCTTTCATGAGTCATGTCACATTGTAAAGGTAAAAGCAAATATTTCCCTGGGCTTAACTAGTTAAGCACTATGCCATGAAGACACATTGTTTCAACCTTAAAGATGACCGTCCCGTGTAGCCTATAAGGGCTGTCATTTTTTCTGTTCCTGCCTACAGCGTCTATTCTCGCCCTCATGGACGGCAGCGCAACGCCATGGTGACCCGTCGCTTCTGCCGTTTTCGATGGCGTCCAGCCTTCACTCTTTGTAGAGGTCTCTGTTTTCCCAGCTGCTTCTTACTCAGAGCTGTCAGCCTCGAGCAATCCCCAGGTAAGACGGTAGTCAGTCCAAATATAATACTATCATGTTTACTCTAGGATGACGCTGAATGCTGCACACCAAATGAGTCAGACATGAATTTAAGAGGCTTTATAAAAGTATATATGTTTCCAAGTTTGTAATTAATGTCTAGTTTAATAAATAATTTAGGTGTAGAAAGCATTTTTATCGCTTCCTCAGCCTTCTTCAGTTTTTCATCAGTGCCATCTTTCTGTTGTACATTATCCGTAAGTCTGTCTTGACAGGCGTCTTTTCAACACCTGGACCAGACCTGAGCAACTTTCCTTCAACATTACGAGGTTTTGTTTCCTCTCTGAATCTTCTAGGGTAACATCTCCTTGCGGACAAGCCCAGGTCGGGAAAACAACGCTTTCACTCCTCTGCCCCCTCATGCACTGCCTGACGGTGTTTATTAGATATCTGGGGATGATCCCCGTCTGTCAGGTGGAAGGGAGTTTCAAAGGATCATTTGCTGCTTCAACAGAACTGTGCCTTACTTTCACGGATATACATGCACATCCTGTTTGTGTTCTAAGAGTGGTAATTTCTGAATTTTAGGATCATCATTCCTGCCAGGAATGAACTTGCTGCCAACTGAAATGTATACCCTATTGTGAGGAAGTGGTGCCCTACCTTTCTGCTCTGCTAAAATTTAAAAATTTTTGTAATCATGGGTTCGAATTGTGACACCAGTTGTCACGTTTTAATGACTTGACAGAGAGTTTTGGCTGACTGCTGAATATATTGAAAATTGTAAATTGTAAATTGTATATTGTAAATCATAACTACAAATACATGTAGTTATAACTTTTACTATTATACACAATTCGGAAATAACCGAAGATGAAAATGATCGATATTTTTTTTTCATTAACTCTTGCTTGGCATGGGCTTCTAACAGTGGGGATTCTCTTTAGTACTTCTGTGCTCAACGGTGCCCTTCTCCACCACAGTCCTGTTCTCTTAACACAATTTCGGGTCGGGCCGTACGAGAAACACAGCCTCCAATAATTCCTCCGCTGTTGTGTGCATATTGGTTGCGGACGAAACTTGTTTGCCGAGCCATTGCTTATCAATGGAGGTCTTCGCGGCCCTTGTCTGTCTCCACCGTTTCGACTATCAGGCGTCATTTTATAATATTTTCTTCATAGTTTTGTTTCTTGTTGCTTGTTTCCTTGTTTCTTAAAGTACATTATTACACAGGTCCTGCTAACGGAGGCAAAAGCAATCTTCGAAGATCAAGATTACTTCATAGAGACGCGCATAGTAGCCTACAGGACTTCCCACCGCGGCAGCTCTGGTTCGATCCCGGGTCTGGTCAAGTGGGATTTGTGGTGGACAAAGTGGCGCTGGGGCGGGTTTTCTCCTAGTATTTCGGTTTCCCCTGCCAATTTTCATTCCACCAAATTCTCCATCATCATAATCACCCGGGGCAGGCAACAATAGGCCAATCAGTGGCCTCCGTACCGAGTGGACCCATTTGGACTCCACCCCCCACTAAGGGAATTAAAAAAAACTACGGTACCGCGTGCTTCCTTGATTACGACATAACAACTCTACTGTGCTGAAAACTGAGGCTCTCTGTATTGCGTTACACACATTACAGCGTTTGGCAAAACTAAAAGCATGAATATGAAAATTATAAGTAACACTGCTACTCACCTCAGTTAGCAACTAGCTGTGAAGATCTTCAACTCTACAATTATCCCAAGGATGAGATCAAGTTGTGATCTGAAAATGGAACAAAATTTCCAGCGCTATTATAATGAAGACTGTTTTGCGAGTCACTGCGAAGAGTCCAAACACTGGCATTCCTTAGTGTGAATCCGTACACTTTGGAGTTCAACGTTAACAGCTTCTCAAAGTGCTGGCTGCTTGTCTAAAGTCTGAACTTTGACCGTGTTTACAACAGCCCTAATTAAACATACACAGTAGCCAGGAGGGGGTTGGGGATCAAAACCGCCTTACGCAGACGGGAGAGGCTTCGTGCCTACTGTAGCTGCTTTAATAACACCTTGGGAGCCCTTAAGTACTCATGTAGAAACCTTTGTTTATACTGGTCCTCTCTGCTGTGTATGTATACAGGTAGCTTCAACCACTCTCCCGAGACTTCTAAAGCACCATTTCGTCTCGCAAACATGTAATAAAATTGTATCCCAAGGGAGTGTGAGCCATTACATATATTGTCCCTTGTTTCATTGTAAGGTGTTAAAATCTCACGCGTACATCAATATAGAATAGTGTACAAACAATGACGTAGGAATTTAAAAGGGCGGAATAAACTAAAACAATTTAATTGTCTTTTTTTGTAGGTTAATCGAAGGTGCTTTTCAATATCGAGATTGTACAGAGTCCGAAGATGGAACAGCGGGAAAATAATAAATTAGAAACGATTTGAAAGGACACGGTCGTGGTCAAATGTAGGCGTAATCCTGAGTACATACAGAAAACCACAGTAAACTCAGTCAGAATATGTGGTCTCCAGGCTGACACTTGAAGCTAACGCCAACAAAATATGAAACTGGAAGGTTAACCGTTCACAAAACTGTAAAGATAAGGTAAAGGTATCCCTGTAAGAGGCTGTGGAGGCCCATAGGGTTGTGAGACGTCGAGGCTCCCACATTTTCTAGACAATCGACTCACAGATGGCGGTAAGGTTGTGAGCCTTACGCACCGGCCGCACTTTAACTCCAGGAAGATTTCTAGTACTCATCTCTCTTAGACGAGGATTCGACCTCAGGACCATAGTGCGGCTGTAATGATTAGATAATTCGAAAAATCCAATGACCTTAACGGGAATCGATCCCGCGACCTCCCGGCTTACACCAAATATTTCGAGGTGTAATTACGCTGTAAAGGGAAATATTACAAAGGAAAACGAGGGAAATATTCAAATAAGGTTACGTGGATATCTCCATGCTACACACGGTGTTCATATTAAAATGCAAAGGATCACTATATAATACACGTAATTCTATTAACAGACCACATTAGGTAAATGTACAATTATAACTGCGTTTCACTAATTAAGCACAACGCCATGAAGATATGTGGGGGGGTGCGGGTGGAGTTAGAGCACTAGATGGAGGTCAAGTGGTCATCTTCAAGCCTCGGTCGCTTTACCCTAAGGGAAACACCACACTGTATCCATCGGATAGGAGGCTGAGTGAATCCCAAAGCCGGTCTGGGCACTCTGGAGAAAAGAAAAATCTTTTATTCCTGCCTAGAATCGAATCCCAGACGTTCACCTCATACTGCGTCTCTATACCGATTGAGACGTTCAGACTCTAAAACCAGATCACATAACTAACTACATACTGCTGAGTCCTTCGTGAAAAGCCGCCAGTTGTGCAGCTAATCAAGAAATTCCTAACACTTTATAGAACCTGAATGTTCTTTACCGTGTTCACATGAGCCTCCCACTGGCTCCGATCCTGAGCCAGATCAATCCAGCCCATACCGCTCCATTCCATCTCTCCATCATATTTCTCTCTCTCTACTAGAATCGCGAGAGAGAGAGAAATATGATTGTAGCTTCATGCCTTGTACTCTTCTCCAAGTATAATTAAAATGATCAATTCAAGTAGGATCAGAAGGGAAGGAGTGTAGCATGACTGAAGAAGAAGCAGAATACATATAGATACTTGATGAGAGAGCCAGAAGGAAAGAGACCACTAGAAAGACCAAGATGTACGTGGGTGGATAATACTAAAATTCATCTAAGAGAAATAGGATGGAGTGTTATGCATTGGATTGATCTGGCTCAGGATAGGGACATGTGAAGGACATTTGTGAATACGGTAATGAACTTTCGGGTTCCAGAAAATGTTAAATCCTTGAGTAGCTGAGCAACAGGTAGCTTCTGAAGAAGGGCTCAGCTCTATGGAGTCAGTTTATTGACTGCCATTTTCTGATTCTTGTCGATGTCCATCTTTCAAGGATAACGCACGTAACAGTTGCCCTATTTGTCCTGTATTGATTTCGTCTAAGGACTCAAGATTTCAGGTTATCATGGTAGAGACTGTGAAGTTTCCTGTCTTGTGACATGTGAGGCAGTGTACACTGTTAGATGTTTAATGATGTTTCGGAAGTACATTCTGTCTCAATTTTCAGGTTGACATACACTTTGTTATAACACAGCTGTTACTTAGTAACGCTATGAGAACATATGACTACTCAACTCGATCTAATGCCGAGGTCAAGAATTGATGAAGCTACAATATCTCGTCCCCCCCCCATAAGTCTAGTGGTTTTGCGTTTAAATAATTAAGCGTAGGAACAACTTTACATTTGCCTGTATGTCCTAAACTGTGTAGCACCGAAAGATATGGCAGTAGGTGACAACTGAGGCAGAAAGGACATGGAAGGAAGCCCATGCTAAGTGGCTTCCTTGTCACCGCGACACGGCGCATGCCCAGGTTGCAGATGGAGAAACAGTCTGCAGTTATGGAAGGTAACTACGAACACGGTGTAGTCTTGCAGCTAATGGGCTGATTCTGGGCCTACCAACACCATTAGAACAGTTTGTTACGATAGGTCCTCGGACTTGGAGGTATCGTCTGGAACTTAGGCAGAGGAAGAGATAGGTTGGGGAAATCGGATTCATCTGGTCCAGGATAGAGACCAGAGGCGGGCTCGTGTGGGAACGGTAGTGAAACTTCGGGTTCCATAGGATGCTGGGAATTTCTTGAGTGGCTGAGCAACTCTTAGCTTATCGACAAAACTCAGTTATATGGAATAATTTTAATGAAGAAAATATTTGCGCCCTAGTTTAAGGCACTGCTACTGCATTTGTATGGAGGGTATGAGTAAAACCTCACTCAGAACAGTCAGCCTCCAGAACGAGTTTGAACCTGAGACCTCACGAATAAAAAGTTCTGATCACTCCACCAACAACGTTCTGAAGATGGATTGCGAAACTGGCTTCTTTTTTTATTGCTAGTGGGGTGGGACTAAGCCCCTTGTACTGCGGCCACTTCTGGCCTATTGTACGAGCGCCAGATGATAGGTGAGGGTGATTGCGGAACAATTGGTGGAATGACAATTGGCAGGGGAAACGGAAGTACTCGGCGAAAACCTGCCCCAGCGCTACTTTGTCCACCACAAATCCCACTTGAACAGACCCCGGCATCGAACCCGGGTCGCCGCGGTGGGAAGCCAGCGACTAACCGCTTGAGCTATGGCGCGGCCAACTGACCTACCTCCATCTGGGTCTGATAATGAAAATTTATGTCTATTGGAATTTAAGGCCAGATGGTCTGAGGAAATTCAACCGATGTTTCGGAGGAATATGATGCCTCCACCTTCAATGTCGGATAGCAATCCAAACAAGAAACTACCATGAAACAGGCAGAAATGCTTCCTGTTTTAATCTTGAGCCCTGAAGATGGAGGCGATATGATCCCCGACACATTGTTTGACTTCTAAGAAACTACACAGATTTATATCTCACAAGACAGAACGCTTTTAATATCTCTTCAATTCCTGCATAGATCTGGTATTATTAATGGGTGGAGCTGGATTCCACTTCACCTGTATGCCATGATAAACAGCTTAAGAACAACTTTGGTTTGTTTACGGCTCTTGGTTTCAGCCACTGAAGGAAACAAGAGATGCTTCAATCAGGATAACCAAAGTCATGATCGAGATACGAAGCCGGTCCTATCCGAATACAGATTATGAATTCTGACTACTATAGAACGACGTTAGGTTGGTAATGCAGTCATTTCAGAGATGACTTGTCATAACTGGAGGTATTATACTGTAACATTCTGAGGACGGGGTCCCAGGTGAATCTGGCATTGGCCGACACCCCCCGAGAAATGGATGGAGACGTTCCTTACCTGTGGGCGTGATAACCTCTGACCCAGGTCACCATGTCAGCACTTTCCTCTGTAAGGCCCACCCGAACGATCAGACTAGAATATTTATTCCGCTTTGTTACAGAACAACCTTGAAATGTTACAGAATGGCGATTTTATTATGTCTGTGACGTACAGCTTAATCGTGTGCCATTGTTATATTCAGCTGTGCTTTCCAGAACAGTACAGGTCATTGTATAAATGTATAGGACGTAGTGTTTATGTTCCCATAGGCGGTGGATTAGTGTCTGGTTTGTCCATCTCGCACTCAGAAGATACAGGTTCGACGTCTCCCTACTCGTGATCAGGGATTTCTGCTGTCAGATCATTTCTCTACTCCAAAAACTGTCTAATTGTCATCAGAAATTTGCACAGATTAAATATAATTTACGGCTGTACTAGTATACATAAAATTTGCCCCTATGTTTAATTCAGTATTATACTTTAAAGGCATAATAGTAATGGTAATATACAGTTATCCCTTTACTGAATTACAAAATTAATCACAATACCATGAAGGTACATTGAGAAGTGTAGGTACAGCTCAACATATTTTTAACCTTGGCACTAGATGGAGTTCAATGGTCGGATCCACACCCATATCGCTTTACTCCCGGGGGTAGATTTCCCAGTATACAGTAGACAGAAGGCTGGGTGGCCCCAGAATTGGACTCTGTGGGGAAGATAAGAATCTTTTTACCTTGACTGGAGGAGCCGGTGTAGCGTAGTCGGCATAGCGACTGGCTACTGATTGGACGACTGAGGTGTCGGCGTTCGAGGCCCGGGAGAGTCAAGAATTTTCTATTCTCCAAACCTTCCAAACCGGCTGTGGGGTCCACCCAGTCTCCTATCCAATGGGTAGGTGGGTCTCTTTCTTCAATGGTAAAGCGGCCGGGGCGTGAAACTCACGACTCACCTGCAACTTGTGCCGAGTTCAAGAAAATGGATCTATACATCCATTCCTCCACATGTCTTCAAGGCGTATTGCTTAATTAATTAAGAACAGGGACACCTTTACCTTTACCCCTTCTTATGATAAAATTAAATATCTGATAAGAATGAACAAGCTGCGGGCCATTTAGGACATAGAAGTCATGTAAAACACGTTATTATTAAGCGCCCCGTCAAAAAAGGAATGTTTCTGGAGAATGGAACATCTGTTGCTACTGAGAACCAAAAACGTACAAGACATTTCCCTTTCTTCTCTTGCGAATGTTTTGGAATGATATAAAAAAGGGAAGCTTTGTGGAATGTAGGAGACTCATGTTGGACCTAAGTTCAAGGGCATTCAGCAGAAGAAGTGATTGAGATGTGGGAAGGAATGTGAGGAGTTGGGACAGACAGGGATGAGGACATCACACGTACGAAAGCAGCCAGACAACTCGGATGAAACTGCGCGTCCAAGCGAGCACTCACGAACCGAGAGCATACGATGCCATCAAAGTGCACAAGTTATTTAGCTTTTTAACTACAGTAATAATAATGTCTCAACAACGGATATTTTCCATAAATAACTATATATTTTATTCATTAAAATTTTAAAACACAGTCGTTATCATATGTACCACCTTCTTCAGTACTAAAAAGAACTATGCATTCTTCCCTCGTAACTTATTTACATCCCTCACATGAGTTTCAGTATAAATATCAATTATTTTCTTAAACATTAATAACTGGATGATTTTTTGTAATTGAGACATGCTGTGTTTCTTTACGAAGTGGGAACCTGTTTGCTGTTTAATATTACCCGACATACATTCATGCCTCAAATGGTTAATAAGATGAAATTTGTTAACATTAGAGAATAGGTAATCATAATATTGGATCCACTATTGTTGACCCCGGCACTAGATGTAGATTAGTTATCAGCATCGCACTCCGGTCGATGTACCCCGGCGAAAAACCCGCGATACCCACTGTTCAAGAGGTTGTGTGGGCCCTAGAGCCGATGCGGACTTTACGGGGAAGAGAAAAATCTGTGTCATCTACTGGGAATCGAAGCCCGACTCCTCTATCGTTCAACTAGTAAAATAGCCGCTAAACCGACTAAGCAACTGCGGCTTTCGAATTATGACATAACACATTGCCGTGAATAGACCGATTTCTATGCAAAGGCTCGGTAAATACGAACCCGACGAAATGAACTCAACAGTAGAAGGGTGGTCCGCGCAGAGACGGTTGCTATGCAACGGGGCGGTAAGCACGCCTCCCCAATAATAGAAAGACTGTGTTTTCTGGGTGGCCCATACCGAGGGGTTATAATCATCATTCATCAGTAATCTGTCAGACGACAGGTCCACAGTCCCTTCCAAAACAGTTCCTCCACTTAATGCGATATCTTGCATACATGGTATCTCTGTTTCCAGGAAACAACTACTGGAGATAATAAGAGACTGAGAAGAGTATTGTGTGTGTGAACTATAAAGTGTGTAGATCGGCGATAGCGCTGTAATTGACTCTAATTCCGAACGGTGTATATACAATGTCAATCCAATCATCCAATCCACAACCCGTCTAATAGTCACTCCTACACGCGAAAATATTTTTTCTCCTTTTTAGCCTATTTTCATTTTTTGAATAATAAGCATAAGTATATGAAATAACTTTTCTGTCTGTGTGTTTATGTGTCTGCACCCCCCTTAACTCCTGAAAACCGGATTGGTGAAACTAGAGGCGACAGTCGTTGCTAGGCAAAGGCTAGTTAAACACGTTGGCGCTGCAACTAATACACACAAAAACAGTGGTATTCTTGGATGTCGTATTTTTATTCGGTCCGCGTCGTATCAACTAGTCAGTATGTAATAAAATAAAAATATGTGAACCGGGTGCCTGGGGATATAATAGGGCCACCTTGCTCTGGGGGTATAAATACGGGGACCTGGCCCTCCAGGATGGGGAAGTCTCGAACCTGAGACAGTAAAATATGGTCATGAGTCCCGTGGGACTCGGACCTGAGAATTACTGCGCTGGAGAGGACCAGCAGTAATTATAAACGACAGACTCACCCTCTCACCAGAGAGGATATTACATAAGGACTATAATCACAAGTGTTCAGTTGAAAAAATACTCTGGTCGTGGGTGTCAACGGGCTTTTTGCCAAAACGAACTGATTGGCAGTAAATTGCCAATTCTGAAGTAACTCTGACTCTGACTCTGAAAGTAGGTGATTACTTCTGCGTTAATGCATAATATGTTGCAGAAGCCTGCATTGAGAGATGTCCTGTGTATACTTTCATAAGCATCATTCATTGTAGTACAGTGACAATACGCGTATGGTGTCCAAAAGTAACAAAAGCCTTTACCTGGATGCTGCGTGCGTGGAGGTAAACTCATGAGAAATTACGTTGCAACAATATGACGCCTACTGAGAAAGATAAAACCTCTCTTCTAGTCGAAGAGGAGACCTTATTTCCAAACATATAAATGGTCTTGAAACGAACAAAATTTAGATCATAGATTACAATGGGACCCGAAACCAAGAATGACTGTGCTGGCTATGTTCAGCAGAAATTTACCAGAAACCGAAATTAGTTCTTCCCAGATTTTTTTTTTTTTTAATTTTGGCCCTATTATTTTTGGTGTGGGTTATTTCATAATAGAGTTTCTTTTCTTGGATTAGTACAATTAATTTGAAATATGTAAATCTGGTATTGCTTGAAAAGCCGTATTTGATATTTCATTACTTTATTGATAAGAACTACAACTTAAGAGATGCGTCTGTCTATGCTCATATACTAATTTAATTATTTATATGAAAGAGCCCGTTATTAGCGAAGAAATTACTTGTAGGAATATTATTTCATGCCTCTCCAGTTCGTTGAAGTGTTTAATTAATGTGATATCAGGTATGAATACATCCATTGTTCTGTTTGCATTACCGTTTTCATTTCCATTACAGTAATTCTATGCAGCAGTTTATGATTAAATCCATATTTTTACATGTAATTTCCTCTTTTGACGTGCTATTTTATTGACCTACCACTCTAAGGGTATTAGTATCACACAATGCGATTGCTCGATTCCTAAAGCACGTCACACGATAAGGAATATATTGGGAAATCAGCATTAATAAGCAGAAAGATCGTTACAAAGTTAATTTAATTGATAATTGGAGCAGCCTGTTTGGTGCTCTATCTTTAGCATAATTTACAGAAAAATGAAAACGATTTGTTCCATTTTGAACAGATTTTTTCAGTGTATCATATAACACTCATAATGTGTCGTATATGATCATTGCTAGCCAAAGGTTCGCTAGCACGCGTTTCAGCAACAAAGAATAGCAACGAACAGACGTGGAAGTCTATTTGCTAGGCAACGGTTCGGTAAACACAGATTCCGCGCTGCAACGGATATGTTGTTATGGTTCAAAGCGTTGTCAAGAAATTGACACACGTTTCCGTTGCAACGAATATTAATAAAGGCATTCCCGCGACAACGGGAGAAAAGATACTCTCTGGCTTTTATTCCGCAAACAAAATATGCCGACCGAGCGACCGCCGCTTGTTGACGAAGTTGACAACGGGAGAATAAATACTAACTGTTCGAGGTGGTACTCTCCAGTCTGTTTCATCCGAAGTAATGAAAGAGAATTCATTCGTAAATTCAAATTCATGAGCAATTTTAAACGACAGACCCATCCTCTCGTCAGAGAGGATGTTACATTAGGACTATAACGGCAAGCGTTCAGTTGAAAAAAAAAGGTACTGGTCGTGGTTTGAAGCCAAGACGAGCTGATTGGTGGTAAACCGTCAATCGTAAAGTAATTCTTAACTCTGATTAAAATTCATTCGTAAGGGAATTCAGAAGGCAATTCAACAGTTGAGTGTTCAGCTGTGAATTGTTAACCGGATAAGATTCGTTACCAAGCAACGACTAGCAAGCAGATATTGAAGATTTTATTTTGTGTGCTAGAGTTATTGTAATCTTTAGAGTGTTATACTTATTTGTAGTTATGACTTATGAGTGTCCAATAATTCACCAACCAAACCCGGTCTACAGTCACTAATAAACTTGATAATACGTATATTATCCACGATAACGTATAAAAAATATTTCTGAAGTGGCATGTGAGCTACATACAAAGAGAGTCTGCTATTGCTCGTCAACTCTGCTTCATCTGCTATGGGAACGAGAGTGCGTCATCGTCAGTTAGTGACGTGGCCCGTTACGTCATCACCAGACAGTTACTAGATTACACCGCACTCAATGATATACTTCATCTGCTATCGGAACGAGGGTGTATCATAGTCAGTTAGTGACGTAAATCGTTACGTCATAATTAGAAAGTTACTAGATTTTACCGCACTCAATGATATACTCTATCCGCTAAGGAAATGAGTGTGCGTCATCAGTTAGTGACGTAGCACGTTACGTCATCATTAGAAAGTTACTAAATCCTCTTTTCAACGCACTACCGTTATTCGTATGGTAACGGGGAATTCGACACGTTAAACGGAACTCTTCTTCCGTAAGGCTGCCAACACAAATTATGAGATACTTTTATTCGTAGAGCAGAAGAGAGGGCCTTTATCTACAAATTCGTTCTTCGGAGCAATTCAAAAAAGGAACAGCAACGAATAAATCTTATGGGTAAAAATGTATCCATAAAATTAAAGGTAAAGTTCTCCAGTGCTTAATTAATCAATAGGTCATGAGGGAGTACGGGGAGTGGAGGTAAGGTTCCACATATTGTTATCTTCGGTTCTAAATGGACGTAAATGGTTAACTTTAAGTTCGGGGTTCTGTATCCGCGTGGGAAAATCCCTCGGTATTCAATGAATGGGACATTCTGTTGGTCCCAGAGCCATTCTGGATGCGATGGCGAAATGGGAAACATTTGTCCCTGCCGGGAATTGAATCCAACGGCCCAACCCACAACCAATCACCCATAAACTGAGTACGTTATCCCAGTTATTTAAAGATATCCATACCAAATAATTAGAATGATCAAGTCAAGGAGGATGAGGTGGGCAGGGCATGTAGCACGAATGAGGGAGACGAGAAATGCGTATGGGATATTGGTGGGAAAACCAGAAGGAAAGAGACCACTGGGAAGACCAAGGCGTAGGTGGGTGGATAATATTAAAATGGATCTTAGAGAGACAGGATGCGATGGTATGGATTGGATTGTTCTTTCTCAGGGTAGGGACCAGTAGAGGGCTCTTGTGAACACGATAATGAATCTTCGGGTTCCATAAGATGCTGGGAAATTCTTGAGTAGCTACAGAATTGGCGGCTCCTCTATAAGGGCTCAGCTCCATAAGTGAGTGCCCATGCCAAGTTATGACAAATACGTTCAAATCCATTGTAAACACCTCTGGTATAGTCATGCTACATCCATTGCCCTAAGTTCGCTACTTTGATTTTAATTTTTGACAGCCTACAAGTCAGCAACCCAAAACAGCGAATATAGTCCAACAGTCAAAGCATAGCCCTATCAATCGGTAAAATTATTTTGAAATGACATCACATTCATTCATTTATGTACGCCTCTACAGCACTTTGTTAGAACGTGCCCCCCTCTTTTTCGGATCCTTAACCTTTCACACAGTCGGTAGAACTCTTGGACGGGGGATCAGCTCGTTTCCAGGTCGCTACCTACACATAAAACAGCACAAAGACAGAATATTCGCAAATATATATTCATGCCACGAGTGGGATTCGAACCCACGATCCCAGTGTCCAAGCGAGCCACTGTGATCCGCATTACATCACACATTGAACCCTAATTCTGTCTTCTGCAATATGATACCGTGTAGACTAGCACTCTTCAACCCTGAAGAATGCAGACAATTGGTGGTGTACCTGTAACAGCTGAAAACATAAGAGGAAGTCGTTCCTTTAAGTTCCAAGAAATTCTCGGAGCCGTGTGATGGACGACGCGGTTGACTCTTATACCAACAAGATTAATCTGTGATCGTATGTGGGATGCTTGAAGACATTTCAATGCTGCAGCGCGATGGCGGCGGGGCTGCACTGCTGTCCCGGGTCACGCTGCTGATGATGACGCCGCTTGTGAGGAGCGACGGAGATGAACGGCATTCATTTGTCAGGTCCGCGTCATGGGTGCGGCGCCACGACGACGATAAATGATTTGAATACTGATGCTGTTTGTTCTCTGTAACACTGCCATTAACACCTCTCCTGATCTGACGAGAAGAGCCCTCTCCAGAGTGTATTTACATACTGGTGCGACCTGTTGAAGGTTCCAGGTTCATGTCTCATGCAGGTGACTGGCCATTGTGACAGGTATTTGGTGGTTTTCACGAGTCCCTCCAAATAAATTGTCACGCGTAACGGTGACTTATAAGACATTATTTTGGATTGGTTGATTGGTTTTATTGCATCTTATAGGTTCACACACTCAGAACTATGGGTAATCACAGCGCTATCGCTGATTTACACACTTTCTATTTTATCGTTACACACACACTAGGGTTCTCAGTCTTCACTAGTCGCATCCTGGCAACGGATTTATCACAGTCTCACTGTACCTTTAAATCACATATGAAATCCTCTTAGTACAGTCTAATTTCTTTCTCAATATTATTCTGGAACTGCTCCCAAGCTCATATCCTGGTAGGCTGGCGTCTCGAAACTCAACTCTTCATTTCCCACTACTGTTCTACGCTCAAGTCAAAGTCACACTGCGACTGACGGTCAGTCAGTCTGTTTGTCTGTCTTGGTGTCGAGCCCCGGCTGGGGCTCATAACCAGATGTTACTTTTTAAATTAAAGTTATTGTCTTGTCCATGTGGGGCGCCCTCTCTAACGAAAGGTCGGGGTCTGTCATTCGTAAGTGATAGTCGATAGTATTAGCCCATTGTCACTACGTACACTTATTTACAATTGAGTCTTAATATCTAGTATGTATAATATATACAAGGCCTTTGTCAGTCTAGGCCCAGTACAGCAGACTTACTGTTATGCTGATCACTTCCTTATAACCACTTTGCACGGACCCCACAGAAAGAACAACAGCCTCTCTTGTTAATGAGGTGTGTTTACTTGTCCGTTACCTAGAAACAGATTTCCTATTGTTGAGCGCGTTTACTTGCGCTGGAATATAAGTTTACTGATTCATTGCCTATCAACGGGTATACACGTCACAAAACGAAGGGGCAAATGTTTAAAACAAGGTACCATAGCTTCCTTCCATATCTCTATCATTCTTGCATAAATAGTCGCCAACCCATTCCATGTTATTTAACATTTGTGGTAGAAAAGGCGTCATTGAATATGCTAATGGTGTGGTTGCAGAAATTGAATGCGCAGCACCTTTTTCATGTCCTATATCCCTCTTAGGAGCTCGAATACCGCAGTTAGTACAGAGACGAGATACGGACTTTAAAGCGCGGGGATCACTTCCCGGCAGGGGAAAGACATTTTCCACTCTTCCAAAACTTCAAGACTGGCTCTGGAGCACACCCAGCCTCAATGGTTACCTTTTTTTATTGCTAGTGGAGTGCGACCACTTCTGGCCTATTGTACCAGCCCCAGATGATAGGTGAGAGTGATTGTAGAGCAGTTGGTGGAATGAAGATTGGCAGGGAAACCGAAATACTCGGAGAAAACCTGCCCCAGCGCCACTTTGTCCACCACAATTCCCACTTGACCACACCAGGGATCGAACCCGTGCCGCCGCGGTGGGTGGTTATCTAGGGCTCTCCCCGGAAGAAAATCGGCCGGGGTGAGAAGCTGACCACTCACCACCACTTGTACCGAAGTAAAGAATGGTGGAGCTACACCTGCACTCCCTCATATATCTTCATGACGTGGTTCTTAATTCAGTAAGTACAGGGACACATTTTCGTTGCTTTTACTTTGCTTGAAAATAACGAGAGATGACAGCAAGAAGACAATTTTTGGCAACCATCTAGCGGCAGAATTAATACTAACTGTAGCCAGTGAGTGCTGCTTTCTATTGGCGCATTTTGTTGCCATAATCTCAGGCAGCATTGTAATGATTTTTTTTATATAAAGATGTATATTATACCGGCATTGTATTATACTTTTGCAGTCATTTTCTAAAAACTGGGATATCGTAGTCGATATAGCGACTAGCTATGGAGTGAACGATCGAGTAGTCGGAATTCGAGTCCCAGTAGGGTCAAGAATTTTTACTTCTCCACGTCATCCAGACCGGCTATGAGGCTCACCCAGCCTCCTATCCAATGGGTACTAGGAGCTTTTTCCCTGGGGGTAAAGTGGCAGGGGCGTAAAGCTGACCACTCATCTCCATCTACCGCCAAGGTCAAGAAAACATGGATCTATACATCCACTCCTCCATACTCCTTCATGGCGTAGTACTTACTTAGTTAAGCACAGGGATAATTTTTCCTTTACTCATGTTGTAACGAACAAGTGTAATCGGACACAAGTGTTGTGCCATTAGCTGACGAGACGCTGATGGTGGTCTCCAAGAATGCAATGCATACGTCAATGTCAACGTATTTCCCCGTAAAAAAAAAGACTTTTTACTCTCTCATTGTTCGTGTCCATAGTACCTTTTCGCAGTGTACAGAAACCACGCAGCATTTGTAGCCAAACACAACCATTTCGTAACTGAAAAGCGAATTATGGCTTTTTAGTGCATTAATTTCTCTTTTTTGCTTAACGAGGCTGTTATTATAGAGAAAGTCGGTTATAGGAAGATTAATGAATGATCAGCAGTCGGCGGAATGAGAAATGGCAGGGGAAGCGGAATTACTCGGAGAAGCCTTCCCCAGTGACCAGTCCACCAGAAATCCCATATGACCTGACCTGTGGTAGAACTTTAACCTCAGCTGTGTTTAGGCGGTTGTTAATTGCCAGGGGCATTCATGTCTTTATAATGCTCAGAAATTACTCAATTTCGGGTTAACTAGCAATGAATTGGCTAGTTTTAACACGATGCATGCAATAAAGTTGCGTACGAGGTCACGAAACAGTGAGCACTCACCTATTTCAGTGTATCGTGCCTATTGCGAGAGTACAGATAATTTTTATGTGGATTAGTGAAGTGTAGTGTACTGTATAAAGAATACGAGTTATAACTGACTAAGTGTGCGTGTTA
Source organism: Cryptotermes secundus (assembly GCF_002891405.2). Lineage (NCBI taxonomy): Eukaryota > Metazoa > Arthropoda > Insecta > Blattodea > Kalotermitidae > Cryptotermes > Cryptotermes secundus. The sequence continues at coordinate 521,279 of NW_019722433.1, read as the reverse complement.
TTCGTGGGAGATGGCGATAAAGGTAAGCCTTGACTTATTATCTGATAATATGCGTGAGTGGAAAAGATGAATGGGAAAGAAGGGGAAGTTTATAGAAAGAAAACCTATGGGTCTATAACTAATGACGAAACCTCCCATTGAATTCTCAAAGAATGGTACACTGACACAGCATTAGGCAATGAATCCTCAGCTCCACATTTTGAAAAACAATTCTTTTGAACAGATGAAGCAAGAAATTATCTAAATAATATTGAAAATTTCCCTTCCACATTCGCACTATATAGACCAGTCGATGAACGGACTTCAGGGAAATAACGACTGTTAATTCGGAGAGTCATAAGAAACATAAATGCACTCTTTTGATAAAATGCAAAAATGTTCATGTTAAAGCGGTTAGTAGAAGCATTTACCACCCTGTATTAAAGGGTTAAATGCCCATCCCATTATTTCCACATACAGATAAGCAACAATAAGTCGACAACCCTCACGCAGGGGCTGTTGTTCTGTACATAATAGACTATGCAAAATGTTTAATTTTATGATGAATGTATTGCAATGCCAACATGCAAATAAACAAAATGATTAATTTCAGTACGTAAATATATAAAAAATTGTTCAAAATTTTCAGTATTTGAATTTCGTTAGTGTTCTAATAATAATTTGAACTACGTGAATTGAATTCAGTCACTATAATTTAATTGGATTAAAAACAATAAGTGCCCGTCACGGTAGCCGAGCGGTCTAAGACATGTACTGTCTTCGCTCGGTTGGAAACCGCGATCGTGGGTTCGAATCACACACAAGACATGGATGTTTAGTTTGTGTGTGTACGTTTTTCTGTGTTTGTGTACAGGTAGAGGCCTTGCGACGAGCTGATGACCCGCCCAAGGAGTCCTACCGAACGTGTAAGATCTAGAAAAACCGAAGTGAACGGAGAAGTTCATGGAGGTAGGCCTAGGCCCACTGGGGCTGCAGTGCCAAGGAAAAAAACAGCAATAAGTATCGTCAGGCTGTTAATTGCAGTGCAATTGAGATAAGCAAATACGTAATTTTTACTTAACGTTCAGCTTCCTTTGTCACAGATCACATACTCGTATATGATACGGGATAATAAAATTATGTGCTGTGGTATATAATTTTTTGTGAGTTACTTTACGGCCCTGTCAGTAGCTGAAATATATGTCGTCAAATGGTAGGGTGATAGATAAAATCGATGGATTCAAAAGGACTTAGAAGGAAGCGGTTGAGGTCTAAGTGAGATATTATCTCAGAATTCACTTGAAGAGACTTGCATGCCTATGAATTTCGGAAAGGATCAAACAAGAAATTCAAATTAAAAGGCTTTTCAGATGACTTGTAGAGCATAATCTGATAACAACAACTCCATTGAGCTGAGCTCTTGTTAAGAAGCCGCCAGTTGTGTAGCTACTCAAGAATTTCGCAAAATTTTATGGAACCCGAAATTTCAGTACCTTGTTCACCAAAGCCTTCCACTAGTCCCTATCCCGGGTCAGATCAATCCAGTCCATACCATCCCGTTCTATCACTCTAAAATCATCTTATTATTGTACACCCACCTACGTCTTCGTCTTCCTAGAGGCCTCTTTCCTTCTGGGTTTCCCACCAATATCGTATATGCATTCCTCTTCTCTTGTCATACGTGCTATATGCCCTGCCTACCTCATATTCTTTGACTTGATTATTCTAATTATACTTGGAGAAGTGTACAAGTTAAGAAGTGCCTTATTATGCAGTTTTCTCCAACCTCCTGTCACTTCATCTCTCTTCGGTCCAAATATTCTCCTCAATACCCTGTTCTCAAACACCCTCAGTCTATGTTCCTCCCTTAATGTCAGAGACCAAGTTTCACACCAATAAAGAACAACAGAAAACAGAATTTTGTGTAAGAGCTGAGGTTTTCACGGCTGTGACTATGAAGAAACCCGTCTTCTGGGATGTGGCACCGTGTAAATGTGTTGTTAACCGACGTTTCGGAGGAACGTATCGCCTCCATCTTCAGGATAGAAGGAAAAATAAGAAAATCCGCAGTGAAGAAAAAGTGAAAGCAGATCTACACGGTACAACACCTCAGAAAGTTGCTTTCTTCTTATAATTTTGTATTTTCTAATTTTTACGTTTTTAGACAGCAGTTGAGAAGATAAATTGAGTCTCCCCCTAATTTACTCCTGAATCAAATTTTGATTTGTTACTGTCATTCCAAAATATTTGAGCTGCACCACATTTTTAAAGGATTCGTTAGCTATTTTTATATCATGATTTTTGCCTGGATTCTGGTGGCGAGACAACAACATATACTACTTTTCTCTGTGTTTAATTCACGATCAACCTAATTACTAGCGTCAGTGGGATATATAGATAGCATTGATGGTGATATTAAAAAGATGGCTAGGAACCTGAAATACAATTCTAGATTCTCACATCCGGGGTGTTTTCTGTCACTGGGAATAGGTCAGCTCCTAAACCAAGAAATGTCAAAAAGACAAAAGCGAGTAAGAGATGAAGACAAAGGTGGGAAACAAAAGAAAATATAGCAAAATTTATGCACTTGACAGGCGTCTGTCCGTTCTACAAGAAATGACATATAGTGATAAATTCATTGCTGCTGCTTTGAAGTTTCGCTGACCCAGAGTTGTAAATGTGGGGGCGGGAGGGAGGAAGGAAGACCCTGAGCAGGCAGTTAGTGGTCACTTGCTGGACTTGGAATTACTTGTTTACAAGACTCAGCTATAGCGTTTTTACGTGTGGGGGCAGGGACCGCAATAAAACTTGGCGAGGATATTTGCCGGCTGGGTTTATTGCAGTCATCGAAGGGGCCTGACCAAGCCAGAAGAGTAAATGGACACAGTATAGCTGTGGATGAGTCTCCCTAGAGAATAGAAACACTTAGATGTCACCAGAGGACTGACCCTCTCCCTGAAGTTTTCACTGATAATAAAATGTCACTTGATGGCAAGCTGAGGGTCTAGCAATCCTGAACAGGAAGAGATATATTACAGAACCGATTTGGGTGGCAGTGGTTGTGGAGTGTTTTAAGAAGGGGGTCTAAATTTGAGTGTCTACATAATGCAAAAAGATAAATAATTAATTAACTGCGTTAGAGGATACATGATAGCGTAGTTGGTTGAGGCACTATGTTATAAGCCGCAAGATCGCGAATTCGGTTCTCAATGATGTTATTGGAATTTTCAATTGACCTAATTCTTTCAGACTCACTATGGCCCTGGGGTCGACTCAGCCTCTAACAGAAATGAGTACCAGGAATCTTCCTCATGGTCAAAGGGCGGTGGTAGCGTAAGGCTGACACCTAACCGCTAACTATGAGCCGATTGTCTAGAAAATGTGGAAGCCTTGACGTCTCACAAACCTATGAGCCTCTACGGCCTGTTACAGGGATAACTTATATTGCTCCTGTACTCACACAATACGTAAGTGGAGACGTAATGGGGGGTATAAATGTAAATCTGAAATCATTACACTACACGTATGTGGCCGTCCTTCTCCTGGGAGAATAGCCCCCCGTACCCATTGGATAGGATGCTAGGTGAGCCCTAGGGCCAGTCTGGAAGTTACGGGGAAGAGAAAAATGTTGCTCCTACAGCTTTACTCCCGGGAAAAGAGCCCCGTACCCAATGGATAGGAGGCTAGGTGGACCCCAGAGCCAGTCTGGACGTTATGGGGAAAAGAAAAATGTTGCTCTTGCCGGGAATCGAACCCTGGCCGTCCAGCCCGTAGTCGTTCGCTATACCGACTGATCTGGAACTTTCGAAACCTGAAGCTTCGGACCTCAGCTGAAATCTCGTTGGAGGCGAGATAGAGTTCTCAATCCAACAAGAATGTAACAATGTAGATATAAGTAGTTGGAAAGTTCTCCACAGCGGAGGTAACCAAGTTTGATTTACTGCTTTGGAAGTCGTAAAGCCACAAGAAAAAATACCTTATTGCTCTCTTCTTCCAACAATATTGACCACTACGCCAGATTTGTCTTGCTAAGATTTCCCGCAGTCTTGCCAAAGGTTAAAAAATTGGCCTATATATAGTACCTCATCGTAAACGTCAAGTACGTATGACGTATTATAATATGTGGCAGGCAATAGCACGGCAGACCAATTCGATACGGCCCTTGGGTGACAACAATATAGCGAGGAAAGACAGCCAGTAACCAAGTAATCTGTTTGTCATACATGGAGTTCGGCAGTAAATATTATGGCAAGAACCTCAAATGCAACAGACAAATCGAATTTTGTTCGAAATTATTTCCCACGCCAGATAATTATTCATCTTTCTTACAGCAGATCCATGTTTTGATAAACTTGCGCTCAAAAACGATTTCAGAGGACAAGCAACGTGGCAACTAAAACCAAGTTCCATTTGCAACAGGACTGTTGCAAATGCCGCAGCTTGAATCCGAACGTACACAAATTATTACGCAGAGTACTCTGCACTTCCTGACGCAAAGTTCAGTGCTTCCCGGCAGTGCCGATGAGTTTGCGGAAGATCTGTGTCAAGTGTGACAATGTTTCTAACCGTTCACTCCACTCTAATACCAAAACAAGCATATATATATATATATATATGTGTGTGTATATATATATAATGGTAATGAAAATAAAAGGTGCTTTCTTCTTAGATGTTATGCCGTGTAGTCCGGTAGTTGTATGTAGTCGCATCTGAGGAAAGTACTGCTTCCATTTTAGGTAAAAAGGTAAAGGTAAAATTGTCCCTGTGCTTAACTAATTAAGTATTACGCCATGAAAACATATGGGAGAGTGGATTTTCTTGACCTTGGCCCTAGTTGGAGGGAATTGATCAGCTTCACGTCCCTGCAGATTTACTCCCGGGAAAGACCCCCCCCCCGTACCCACTGTATAGGAGGGTGAGTGGATGAAGCTTTGACCTTCAAAATGACGATAATACATTCCTTCGAAACGTTGGTATATTTCATGTCCCAAAAGACAGTAACTGATCTTCATACTCACAGATGTGAGAAACTCAGATGCAATGTAATTACTTGTTACCTGTAGGCCTATATAAAAGAAACGCTATTTTTTTAATAAACCAGTGTCATTTGTTGATATTTAAAAGTTTTCTATACACAGAGTTCGGAGTCGGGATAGCTCAGTCGGCATATCTATGGACTAGACGGCCGGGGTTCGATTTCCGGAATGGGGAAGGAATTTTCTTTGTTCTGCAGCGTTCAGATAGGTTCTTCGGCCCACGCATTCTCCTATACAATGTGAACAGGGGGTTATTTCCCCGGGGGAAAAACGTCTGGTGCGTGAAGCCAACAAATCACATACATCTAGTGCCGAAGTCAGAATGGTGGAACTAAACCTCCAATCTGCCATACGACTTTATGGCGTGGTGCTTAGTTAATTACGCACAGGGACAACTTTGTCGTTTTGCCAAGAGTGTAGAATGAACTAATGACGAAGAGAGACATAGCGAGAGAATTTGCAGGGTTCTTCTCCTCTGTCCATTCTGACTTGAATTCTATTCCTAACTGTTCCCGTGAACTTTTAATAGGGCAAGCTTACTTCGACAATACCGTTATCAGAACATATGTTATAATATTTATTATTTTTTAAATGCAATACAAGTGAATCCAATTAATTTGAAAATTCTCTGAACTTCACAAAGCTTGACATTGTACTATATAAGAGTGAAAAAGGGGACTGTGTCCTTCAAATTCTTACCAGTATCGTAGTTTCTCCAGTCTTATTACAAATTCATATTAATTCGAATTGATTTAGAAATTGATAAATGTTGTTTTCCTTGTGCTTAATTAATTAATTTTTTCTGTACCATAAAGACATATCGGAGAGTGCAGAAATAGCTTCACCGTTCTTGATTTGAGCACTAAATGGAGGTGGGTAGTCAGCTTTACACCCCGGTCGCTTTACCACCACGAAAAGAGCCCCTTTAACTGTTCGATATGAGGCTCTGGGTAGTAACTCCCCTTAGTATGGACAAAATCCGACGTATCGTAGGAACATGTCACAAGGAGCAAGCGGTTTCTGCTGTTTTCTTGCTTCGCCTACTCTGTGAACCTAAAGTTTGAGGCGATCTGTTCCACCGAAACGTCCACCTGTCTCAGACTTGAATGAATGAATGAATGTACAAGGTGTGGGCCCTCTTGACCCTTGCACTGCAACCACAGTGATCTATTGTGCTTTGTCTCCGACTTACATGGCGTTACAATCCAGGAGGTCATTTTCCTTATATAAGGAGATGATTGTAAGTCACAATGTGATCTGCTTTTCTGTCTCCTCACATCCAAAGAATTTGGTGCGACAGCTACAAGTTTCGTAATTCCACAGAATTAAAAATAATTGCAATTGTGCTTTAATCTATTAGTGCATCGCCTTTTTCCAAGACTTGTATTCATTTCAGATGCTGTTTAATCATTGCCAATTCTTCGATTGTCCCGGATACACTGATGGAACTGATCATTAACTTCGACACATATTACAATCCATGATCACCCAGAGGGCTTACTATTAGTACTCAACCACTGAACTTTGTATTTCCCCACTCATTCGTTAATTTATCTCTCGCTTATGCAGTTAACACCATTCTCAATTACATTGTCCCTGAAATTTTACTGGTGTAACTAAGTATAAGACTCAGTCATTTAAACTCCGAGCAATTTCCGTGTATATCATCTCGGATTTTGCGAACTTATATACTGTATTTCTTTTTCATTTCACTTACACAGTAACTCTACACAGAATATGTAATTACTGTGTCAGAGAAACTTTGTGCTTCGGTTTTACTGTTTATATTGTGCTGGGTAACCCACAATAATACTACCTCAAACGAATCGCGAGAGAAAATTACCTTATAAATTTCATGGATATTACCTTTGATGGCGCAAGAAGTTCGCGGGGGGTCGTGCAGCTAAGCGCTGTCAGAGAAGCGAGGCGTCTCACCGCGTGAGTCTCCAAATCCAGCACTTTGTTGTACCGCAAGAGCCAATTGTCAACTGGATTTAGCTGCACTGACGCAGCAATCATGAGAGTTCGGTATGAAAGCAAAGCAAGTAATGCATCAGCAATTCGTAGGGCACAAAGTATGTGACGAGATGTGACGCTGCAGGTCTCCTCAACTATCATTTAGAAAAGAACAGGTGAAAAATGTTAGTAACCACTTGAAGCAGAAACGTTATTAACACAAGAAGTTCTGAGAAAAATTAGTCCGTTGCTTTCCATTTATAAGACACGGCCGTAGAGAAAACGAAGCATCCAAAAATTCTTCTATTGTTGCGTGTGTCCTTGTTGGCGCGGTAACACCTTTACCGAGCCGTTGCTTAGGAAAGGTAAGGAGATGCACATAAAGACAGAATGATGGAAGGGACTTATTAAGTAAGTAGTTGACATGGGTTCAGTTGCCATGATATGTACACATCAAATTTCGTGAAGACTGATTTAGCCATTCAAAAATTGAAAAGACGGATACACAGACACACAACACAAGTGGTAAAAAAAAACGTAAAGCTATCCCTGTAACAAGCCGTGAAGGCCCATAGGGTTCGAGGCTCCCACATTTTCTGTACAATCGGTTCATAGATGGCGGTGAGGTTGACAGCCTTACACGTGCCGGCCGCCCATTACCCCCAGGAGAATTTCTGATACTCATTTCTGTTGGAGGCTAGTCGACCACAGTGCCATAATGCGATTAGAAGGATTAGATCAATTAAAAAATCCAATGACCTCATCGGGAATCGAACTCGATGACTCCCGACTTCTAGAACAGTGCCTCAACCAACTACGCTACCGCGTGCTCCAAACACAAGTGTCAGAGCAGCAATAAAAGAGCACATAGGGATTCTGGATGGTTAATATATACAGAAGCATCTGTATTTATTAAATTGATAAAACTGTTCATAACATGCCTCAATAAAAGCTAAATCCTAACTTTCCTATAGTTCAGATACCGAATTGAGAAGACTGAGGGAGCACTGTTAACGTTGGCAAGAGATGGGGGGGATCGTGAGCTTGAAACTCCAGCCGCCTTGCCTTCAGAAAAAAAAGAGAAGGCCAGTGAGTTGGTCTAGACGTCCGGCCGACGGGAAAACTCATGACGTCATGACTCAGACCGGTGTGCGGCGGTTTTCATAATCTCATTCGTTTCAACTGTGCTCCTTTCATTGCGTCATGTCGCAGACATCGTGTCTCGACTGTTACATGTCTTGACGCATGCCGGTGTGCCGCCTACCTTATTCTTCAACCATGAAGACGGAGGCTAAATATTCCTCCAAATCTTCGGTTGACTTTCAGCGGACTAGAGGGAGTTATATCGCAGAAGATAGAACAATTCATAATCACAGGTGTGAGAGCCTCAAATACACGTGCAACAGTTAACTAATCTGATAATTAAGGCCACGCCATAGCTCAAGCGGTTAGTCGCTGGCTTCCCACCTCGGCGACCCCGGTTCGATTCCTGGTATGGTGAAGTGGGATTTGTGGTGGACAAAGTGCCCCTGGAGCAGGTTTTCTCCGAGTACTTCGGTTCCCCCTGCCAATCTTCATTCCACCAAATTATCCATCATCATAATCGCCCGGAGCACGCGACGATAGGCCAATCAGTAGCCGCCGTGCCGAGTGGATCCAGTTGGATTCTGCCCCCCCCCCAACTAAGCTAATTTAAAAAACTGCTAATTGAATTTTCCTATACAGAATTCATTAACATTTTTTCTACATTCGGTTACCAGAGCGTCGGTGGAAAGAAAAGAACATTTCTTTGTTCTGTACCCTGCGTACCCAAGTAACACGTTTAAAAGTATTTCTTAGCCAAAATTCTGAATACACCTTTTCTCCCATTAGTTACCAGATCGAGCGAAACACAGCTTCCTTACGCCCGACGGTGTCCGCCGTTGTTTTTCGTGTGTACGTGGGCTGCAGAAGGTGTGACAATATGCAAGCCATCAGACCGCTTGGCACGACTGGCGACAAGGCCACAGAGACACTTAACAATGGGTACGGGACTTGAAGCTTGTTACGGAAATTAACACCAGAGGTCAAGATGTCATAATTTCTGACATCCGTGGTACAGTTTCTTGGAAATATTTACGGCTTCGCTTTTTCCTTACCACAATACACCTTCAGCTACCTCCGGCGTCTCTCATATTAAAGGAACATAAAACTAGAATTAGATTTCAAGTCATATGAGCGAAGCAGGTGGCTTGTAAGCATGAGGAAGTGCCTGACTTAAGGTTAATACTGCAGTCTGAGGACAGGTCATTCAGAGAGAGGTAAGCACGTGTCACAGGGGAAAAGAACTGCAAAATTCATTCTGATAAATTTCTTTCCACATTGTTACGTCACCGATCTTGATGCTAATGCGCAGCAAATGCAATCTGTTGCTGCAGAAATAGTCACAACACATAATGCACAAATGTCAGACATCATTTCTCATACCGAAAAGACTGAAATGGCTGTAACAATTTAGGCTCCTCCTTCGAAGATGCACGACGTCGGCAATACTGACTGGATTTTTCTTTTTTCCTTGAATCCCTCCATGGAGTCGGAGTAACTCAATCGGTATAGGGATGGGCAACGAACTGAACGGCCGATATTTGATTCCTGGGGGGAGAACAGCATTTTTCTTACTCTACAGAACCTAGACCAGCTCTGAGGCGACCCCGCCTTCTATACCATGGATACCGGGAGCTCCTTCTCCAGGATTAGAGTGGCCGGGACTTAAAGCTGACCACTCATCTGCGTCTAGCGCCGAGGTCAAGGATGGTCTTCATGACGTGGTAGTTAAGGGGTTAAGCACAAGGCCTATTTTCCTTCCTCAGTTCGAACACATAATTCACTATTTTCCTGCCATCTGACGTCATAAGTATACAGTCTAGTTTCTTTTTTTGCTAGTGGGGTGGGACTAAGTCCCTTGTACTGCGGCTACTTCTGGCCTATTGTACCAGCCCCAGATGATAGGCGAGGGTGATTGTGGAGCAATTGATGGAATGAAGATTGGCAGGGGAAACCGAAGTACTCGGAGAAAATCTGCCCCAGTGCCACTTTGTCCACCACAAATCCCACGTGACCAGACCCGGGATCGAACCCAGGCCTCCATGGTGGGAAGCCAGCGATTAACCGCTTGAGCTATGGCTCGGCCATACAGTCTAGTTAGTCAGCACTGTAAAAGAACTACACAAAAAATGATTTGTTCTCGTATTTCCTAGTCATATTTTTGGCCAAAATGGATTCGAATAGAAGCCGTAGATCGAAATTGAAGCTATATTTTATACAATATACAGTACCAACATTATAAACGACAATGGACTTTATAGACAGACGAGAAATAGCTGAGTTTCTGTAAACGAGGAATAAGCAGAAAAGTAAGCTTTATTCTACGCATAAAAAATGACTAAGTAAATGCTATAATTCGTCTCTAGAATAGAGCGTATATGACTTAATACTTTAATACAGTGTTTCTCAAACTGTAGTACCGGTACCCCTACGGGTACCGGAAGATCTTTCAAGGGGAACCAAGCGTCCTCATTCGTATTTCACAGCATTTACTTATGGGTGTCATTCTTACTTCGAATCCACTCAGAACATACTTGTATTTCATCATCATCAGCAATCTGTCAAGACGACAGGTCCACAGTCTCTTCCAAAACAATTCCTCCACTTAATGCGATCTAGAGCTTTCTCCTTCAAATGACACTATCCTCTTCTGTCCCCAAGGTCATCCAGCATCTTCTTACGTCTTCTTCCTCGTCTTCTTGTCACTTCTATCCGCCCCTCTATCTTTCCTTCAATAACTTCTTTTAGAAGGCAGTTTCTGCGTAAAACATGACCAATCCAATTAGCCTTCCGTTTTCTTATTTCGTGTAGGATATTCCTCTGCTCACTGACTCTAATTAACACTTCTTCATTTCTCACATAATCGGTCCAACTGATCTTCTCCATCCTTCTCCAACACCACATTTCGAAACTTTCCAGATGTTTCTGATCTACTGCTCTAAGTGTCCATGTTTCAGCTCCATAGAGAGCTATGCTCCAAATGTAGCATTTCACTAGTTTCTTCCTCAAATTTACGTCCAATTTGCTGGTAAAAAGATTCTTCTTCTTGATAAATGCAGCTTTTGCCATGGCAATCCTGGATTTAATTTCACTAGTACACCTTCCATCATCTGTTAACAAGCTACCCAAATATTTGTATTTTTGATAGACGTAAAGGCGAGTACTGTTAATTCACATTACAAGATCTCAATAAACCAAGCTGTCTTCTTTCACGCTCATTTTCCATGGGGGTTCAGACATTTTTTACTGTTTCAGGGGGAATAAGTACTAAATTTTTGAAAAAGATCATTTACCTACTTTATCATTCGCAAAGTCTGCACCCTGCTCACATTGCACTTAGATTAACAGAAATTATTTCCTTAAACTGAATAACGGACTGACTGTTGCAATGGAAACGCAGTTTGTTGTATGTGCGGAACAGAATTGTATACAGACGAGCTGCTGTTGTAGGTTATCAAGGAATGTTATAATGACTGCCATTTCAAATGAGAAGATGTGAGTTCGTACAGCGAAACGGAAAGAGTAGGAGAGCAGAAGATTGTGACCTGTTTCGAGACACTGTCCAGACACTGTCTGTAAGGACTGAGGAAAACCACGAAAATCTTTAGCGAGCACAGCTGTCATTATGCATGAGATTCTAACCGAAAGCCTTCAGATAATATGTATGACACATTATAAAAAAAACAAAAACATACAAACTCCGTGGCCTGTAGTCCGCAAGCGAACTATACCGACAGAGCGACCACCGCTTGTCGGCGAAGTTAGTGCCAACTTTTACGGATAGTAATTGTCACGTGGTCAGCACAAAGGATCCCCACGGCCGTAAATCTCGGTTTTCCAGACCGGAGCCGCTATTTCCTTGAAATAGCTCTTCAATTATTCTCACGAGGCTGGGTGAACCCCGTTCCAGACCCACTACTTCTCAGAAAATCTGGTAGCGTCGGGAATCTAACCCGGGACCTCTGGATCTGTAGCCAGGAACTATGACCACTAGACCGCAGAGGCACATTATGCAACGAATGAAAGGGTTTCCCAGGTACGTGCAGAACAAACTCTTATGGTCCGGTAGCAGATCACAATAATACTACTGCATACGTCTCAAAGGCCATAGAACGGCTGTCTACTATTGTGAACATTGCACGTCGTACAAGGTACGGCTCTATCGCCTCATCCTGCGCCTTAGGTGAAGCTGCCTTTACCCTTAATTGAGCACCACGTCATGAACACGTGTGTGAGTGTGGAGGTATAGCTCAACTCAAAGTTAATTCAGGAAGTAGGAAGATATGAGTGGTTAGTTTTGTTGTGTTCCAGGTGCTTTAATAGTCCGGTCGTAACCAATCGATACGATCCTGGCTGGGCCCTAGAAGACAATTGTCTGTGGTTGAAAAACATTTCTGTATTATTAATAGGCTCCTTTAGGGAAATAAGTTTTCGTAGACAACAAAAACTTGGTAAATACTAGAACTATCTGCATATGAGTAAGATGGGTTTAACTAATGAATATGATTTCTGAAGATTATGAGCCATCATGTTTTTTTATTGTTAGTGGGGTGAGACTAAGTCCCCACTTCAGGCCTATTGTACCAGTCCCAGATGATAGGTGAGGGTGATTGTGGAGAAATTGGTGGAATAAAGATTGGCAGGGGAAACAGAAGTACTAGGAGAAAACCTGCCCCAGCGCCACTTTGTCCACCACAAATCCCACTTGACCAGACCCGGGATCGAACCCAGGCCGCCGCCGTGGGAAGCCAGCGACTAACCGCTTGAGTTATGGCGCGGCCGAGACATGATATTACATAGACATGGAACTGTGGACTCGGAAAATCTCTAACTTCTGGAATACAAGGCCGTGTCAAATTACTTGTTGCCTGCTTCATGCTCGTTTCTTGCTTAGCTTACACTTCAACCCTGAAGATGGAAGCGACACGTTCCCTTAAAACTTTGGCAGACTTTCAGCGAACTACACGGCTCTACATTTCAGAGGACAGAACTCTACATAACCACGGCTTTGAGGACCTCGAATCCTACAAAATGTGAGTTGCCTTAAAATCTATATTGTATATCAGTATCCTAATGATCTCTATAGACTATACGTGACGATACCGACATAGGACAAAATATAAAATATTTTCAAATTTATGTTAACGGTCGTCGACTGCTGGTGGCGGGTATGCTAATGACGCGTTATGTGAATACATGTATTTGTTAAAATATATCTGAGAATATTTTGTGTGTTCGCTGCTAGAATATTCCTCCTTTGTGACGCTGTGTAGAGCATCCATCCATCCATCCATCCATCCATACGTCTGTCCATCCGTCTATCTATCTATCTATATTCCTGTTGCTGCCACTTGAAGCAGAGGGCATCCGTGAAACGCTTCCTTTCAGTTCAGTTTCTTAATCTCAGACATTCGGTAGGACTCCTTTGACGGGGGATCAGCCTGTCACAAGAGCAATACTTACACACAAACATAGAATAAATACAAACATCCATACCTTGAGTGGGATTCGAACCCAGGATCCTAGTCTTAGAGCGAGCTTAGTTATTTCATGTCCTAGACTTCGCGGCCACCCTAATCGGCTGTGTAGGGTAGATAGACTCTAAAACATGATACATTAAAAATAAGAGATTTCATAAGCGTACATTTCGTCAGTCATAGCGGATTTAAACAAATTCGGCTACGTAACGGCTGTGATGTCTCACGAAAATTTGCAAAGGGTTTGATGAGAGCTTGATGTCTCAGCGAGTAACGAAAGAAAATGAATGCTGGATGCGAGCCTCGTAATCGTGGACAAGCCTACACCAAAACCTTGATGAAATTCCGATATTCTGACAGAGGTACGCTACACATGGGCGTTCCTGCGCAGGGTGATTAGCGTTACCTGGTTACACACAAGCAGGGCTGCCAACAGAACACAATACAGTCTGTACCTGTTCATCATCAGCAAGGAACAACACATAGAACTGCTCATAATTATACCTAAGATTCGAAATAAGAGACGGCTGCTTGAACGGTACCCTACACAACTTTTCCTTTCAGACAAAACTGTTAGTGATATCTGATAAAGTATTATTTATTATTATTGTAGAGAACAATGACTTGGGCTACATATTAACTTAATGTAGCTCCATTCATTTAATATCGACAGACCTATATGTATAAATCAATATGATTACAGATAGGTGCCATTGTTACGAATAGAGTATAATTTGAATGGCTACTGGACACGTTGCTTGCGCAATCGTTTTCAAACACTTTGATCACAGACATGCAGACATAATTACTTGTGCTACAGTCTCGCGATAGCAATAAAGGTATAAATTTCTTGTGCTTAATTATTCGCTTTGCCATGGAGATGTATGGGAGAATAACTCCACACATTCTTAACCTCCGCACTAAATAGAGATTAGTAGACAGCTTAGAATTCCGGAGGCCTTGCCCTTGGGGAAAACTCCCCAAGTACTCATTACATTGGAGGCTGAGTGGGCACTAGAACCAGTCTAGTCGCTGTGAAGAAGACAGACACATCCTGTTCCTCCTGATTTCCAAGTCGTTCAGCTCGTAACCTACTTACTATACTGACTGAGCTATCTCATGGCAAAAATAACACATAAAACTTGTATTAGAAATATTATGCTTTTGGACATTACCCATTGTCTTGTCTTATATAAAAACCGCCCTGTTATTTTTTTTAACAGGACGGTTTTAGATAAGACCAGACGATGGATAATGTAAAGAAACATAATATTTGTACTAATGTACTATCGTCACAAACTTTTAGATCTTATTAAAATTAATACTGTCGATTGCATATTCCGAGGAACGCAAACATTTGCAATTCATTTCCTTACGCCCAGAAATAAGAATTATTTTCTTTGGATTAATTCAGTTACAGTCGCTTTACAAGAGTCGGGATGGTTCATTCGGTCTGGGGTTCTATTCCTGACAGGGGCAAGAGATTTCTCTCTCCTCCACAGCGTCCAGACCTCCTCAGGAGTTCACACAGCCTCTTTTCCAAAGGACACAGGGAGCTCTTTCCCCGACAATTAACAGACAGAGATGTGAATCTTACCACTCACCCCCTGCTACAGCCAAGGTCATGAAGGTGAAGCTGTCTTCATGGCGCAATGATTAATAATTTAGCACTGGGACAACTTCACCTCTACAATTACGTCAAATGGGTACATTTTCACCATAGTCAAATGATGGAAGACATCCAAATACGTAGGGTAGCTGCAGATGCATTGAATTAGTAACTACGGATAGGCGACAAATAAAATTCTTGCGGCATTGGGTTAAGCGTGTGCTGTTAATCTGTCACTAATAAAATTCTACTTGTAACGAAATGTTCCATGGGGCCTCCGGTGGAATGCATTTATCTGGCTCAACGTAAGGTCCAGTAGCGCAGTGTTGTTCAATTATCAAACTCAAAACTCAAACTCGCTCGCGGAGCTGAAACCTTCTTGAGAAGCTGCCGATTGTGCAACTACTCAATCAGTTAGTTGGTTTAGGCGTTATACCACAAGCCGGGAGATCGCGGGTTCAAGTACCGATGAGGTCATTGGATTTTTTTCAATTTACCTGATCCTTGCGGCCGCACTATGGGCCAGGGTTCGACCCAGCCTCTAACAGAAATGAGTACTAAAAACTGATTAAATAACTTTCCTGAGGACTAAAGCGCGGCCGGCGGGTAAGGCTGAGAACCTTACTGCCATCTTTGAGCCGATTATCTAGATCAGTGTTCCGCAACCGGTGTGCCGTCACAAGGTGAAAGGTGTGACGCGAACTTTTACCTATTGTAAGAAATTAATTGTCGAATTTTATTCGTTTTATTTTATCCTAGTTACTGTGTTTCATATGCTTGTATTTTATTCTCAGCCACTGCACTGATTAAATAAGATGAAGCTTGTTTATTCTCTATTACATGCTGTGATTTATTATGTACAGTAATGTTGTATAAACGTAAATTATTTATTTTTATATTTCTCGCATCCACGCAGCTTCTTTAATATGCTTGCCGCATGTTCTGTGTACGTGTTTCCCCCCAAAACTGCGGGGATTAGCATGGGTTTTCCTGTCTTTTATAACGCTGTTTCGGTATTTGCCCCTGTTTGTTAGAAGTTAGAGCTTCCTCAACTTTATGAATTTCTTCCTGTAACGATGCACCCACCGATTGTTGGACTTAATTTAAAATTGTAAATATTTAAAAAATAAGTCGGTATAGAGTCACTTCTTCCGTTTGAAGAGTAGAGATCCCGCGTTTTACAATTGTTTCAGTTCTATCACAGCTGTGCTCTGAAGTAGTTCGAAAATTTTGGTTGCTAGTTAGAGAATTACAGATGGGTCTTTTGAGATGTCCCCGAATGTATGGCCACTTGCTGACGGCAATAAACTGGTGATGGACTCAATTAAAGAACATTTAGAAATGCTGCAGCAGAAATTCAATAACTATTTTGGAGAGAGTGTACAAGATTTCGACTGGGTTCGCGATCCATTTGTTGTGAATTTAGAACATCTTCCAATTAATATACAAGAGGAACTCGCAGATTTAAAGGCAGACAGAACACTGAAACTAAAACTTCTCGATGTGCCTTTGGATACGTTTTGGTTGGCAATAAGGAGTGAATACCCGGCTATCTCAGAGATGGCAGTTAATGTGTTATTGCCATTTTTAACTACATAGTTGTGTGAACTGGGCTTCTCGACGTTAAGTGAAATTAAGACATCAAATTGGGAGCGGCTCAAATCCATCGATGAAGAAATGAGACTTGCGTTGTCAACGATTCCACCACGGATCAGTCGCCTGTGTGCAGCTAAGCAAGGGCAAGTATCACATTGAATGTATAAGTAGAATTACTGTATTTACTTTAATAGTAACAGAAGTGTTATTTTCTACACTCTACAGTGAATTAAAGTTAATTAATTGTTAATAAATGCACGAGTCGATTTCTGTTTAATGACAATAAAATAACAATATAATAATGTTATATTAATAAGTTGATCACGTTACGTATTTATATTAATGGTCTGATATCATGCGTTTTTGAGGGGAATAACATATTGGTGCCGTGTTGAGTCATGGATACTACTTCATGGTGTGCCGCGAGTAGAAAAAGTTGCGGAACACTGGTCTAGATAATGTGGGACCCTCAACGTCTCACAACCCTATAGGCCTTCACGGCTTGGATAGCTTTACTTTTTACTTTACTTTTTACTCAGAATTTCCCAGCATTTAATGGAATCCGAAGGTTCATTACCATGTTCACAAGAGCCCTGCACTTATTCCCATCATGAACCAGATCAATGCAATCCATATTATCCCATCCTATCTCGCTAAAATCAATTTTAATATTGTCCACCCATCTACGTCTTGGTCTTCCCAGTGGTCTCCTTCAATCCGGCTTTCCCACAATATCCTATATGCATTCCTCCTCTACCCCATTCTTGCTACATGCCCTGTCCATCTCACCATCCTTGACTTGCGCATTCTAATTATACTTGGAGAAGAATACAAGGCACTGAACGAGCAGGCTAATATACATTGTTCATTTATTCGTAATTTATTTAATAGCTCTGCAAGTGCTTCAAACTAGTGGAGAACAAAATCGAAAGGACGTAGACAGAAAGAGTCGTGATCGAATTCAAGAGGCTACTCAGACATTTTCTGGGATGAATTAGGAAAGTCACGGAACGTCTCAGAGAGGATAGCCGGTCTCGGGCTAAGATTTAACACAGGAATTTCCGAATACGAGGTACAAATGCTCAACATGGTAATGAACCATTGGATTCCACAAAAGGTGGAGAGATTTTAAACCGCAAGTTGACTGTCTGCCTCTCAACAAGGACTAAGAATTTGGCTATTTAGTAAATATATCATCATCATCAGTAATCTGTCAAGACGACAGGTCCACAGTCTCTTTCAAAACAATTCCTCCACTTAATGCGATCTAGAGCTTTCTCCTTCAAATGACAGTATCCTGGATGAATATTTTAAAAAATGTCTGAAAGTATGTTTATGTCTGGCTAATACAAAAAAAAAACCCGTGTATTTCATTATGTGTAGTATCAATTAGTGCCTCAACCAACTACGCTACCTCGTGCCCCCGTAGATTCAGTACCTTAGAAATAACTCTGAATCAAAATTAGGAAAGGTAAAATATTTGAGTGCTTAAACAAAAGGAATGTTATAATCCCATGTGACCTTCCTAATGGAAAATGGTCACGTTAACAGATAGGCATGTTCCGTCAGTTTGTACTAAGCGGTCACAGTTTCATGAAGAAAGTAACTAAAGCCAAGGTTGTGTAATGGCTTTCAAGACTGACAAACCTACACGTAGCTCGGTGATGTAGTGTTGTTTTTCTTATATTCTTTAGTAGTTGGTTTATTTTTTATTTTATATTTATCTGTTGGCCCCAGTTGCTTTTTCTGCGACACCATTTATTTTGAAACTAAACATTCTTCATAACATAGTTCGCTCTATGTTTACCTTTCACAGTTCCTGCATCCAGAAACTCGGCGGATGCTAAGAGCCTCTGGAACTTTCTATGCTTTGTTATTCTGTCGTTATTTAGCTGTTAGCCGGTCTCGGTAGCTGCGCGGTCTAAGGCATGAACTGTCTTCGTTCACTCGGAGACCGGGATCATGGGTTTCAATCCTACTCAGAGCATAGATGTTTGTATATGTGTATGAGTTTATTCTGTTTCCGCTGCCCTGTGTGTAGGTAGAGGCCTTTCGACGGGCTGATCACTCGTCCAAGGAGACCTACCGTCTGTGAAAAACGATTGAGAAACTGAATAAGAGGCCTGGGTCTTGTATGGGCTGGAAGAACCATTGAAAAAAAAAATAATGATGAAAGTTATTAGTAGTTACGCACAAAATCAGAAGACTGCAGATACTGAGAACCAGCAGACTATTCTATGAATTTATATGCAAAAAGGTACGCTTTGCCGTTCTGTCGTTATTTAGGTGTTAGAACTACTAGTATTTAGCATAACATTAGAAGATAAAAGTAAACTTAAAACTGTCCCTGGGCTTAGTAAATTGGGCGCCATTTGGTGATGATATACGGCTCCAACATCCATCATTTCGGCACTACATGCAGCAAAGTGATCAGCATCACGCCCCGTCTGCTTTACCTCCTGATAAATTGTCCCTGCTATCCATTGAGTACGACGATGTGTGGGTCCCAGGGCCGGTCTTGACGCTGTGGAGAAGAGATAAAAATTTCCATGCCAGGAATCAAACCCAGGTAATACAGCCGATAGCCCGTCACTATATCGACTGAGCTATCCCAAACTCTTACCATCATAAGATAGCAGCAATGAAGAGCTGAGAGGGGTGCCTGTGCTTCAGTCGGTATTGCAGTCTCGGCCTGTGCCGAAGGGGTTGCTTCTAGGTGGCATCACAGTTATTATGACAAGTTATCTTTCACGAAATTTTCAAGTTCATAGCACGCATGCTTAGAGATTTTGAGGTTCAAAGGTATCCTTCAAGTGCTATAATGCACAACAGTGGCTTAATAGAAGAGCTATACGTTGAAATCGTAACTGTAATCACTCAGCAATTATTGACAGTGACATGTACGTCAGGAGACAATTCACATAATCCCCACTAATTGATCCTAATGTGTTACAATTTTTAAACCCAAGTCTATGCTACTGATAAATACACAGACCTACTAATGCCGCTATTAATTGTACCATTCAGTGAATACGTATTTTCCTGTCGAGATGAATCAATTTAAAGGCACTAATCACAGATTAAGTGAAGTAGATTCCCTCTTGAAAAGCTGACGTTTTTACAGGCTCTCAAGAAATCATCGTATTTTATAAATTTTGGTCTGTATTTCGACTATCCTTACTAAGGATGTTCGTGTTTGTTCTCATTCTCTCCAGGAAAATGCTGGGATATTACATCGATTAGGCCACAAATTGCGTCCCTTCAAGTCCATTCAAACTCGTCAATCAACCCATCACCCGATGCTGTAGTCTCCAGACGAATCTCCTTGCTACCTTACAGAGCTTCAGTTATTTATGACATTTATGTTTCACCCAGCAAAGTAACTTCATCAGCATAGACAAGAATCTCATGTTATTAGTATTCATCATGCCCTAATACCTACATGGAGGAAAAATATATTCAGATTTCTTCCATTACCAAATGTACTTGCGTGTTACCTGCAAAGGCGATGTTAAGTATTACCTTACTCAGTATTTTAGAAACGGTGTGTAGCATGTACTCTTTTCCTCTACCTGACCGCTGGAACGCTGGTTTGACGCTTTCACCATCTACGCCAATTGCTCTTTCCCCAGGGAGTGTGTGGGCAATCTTGCGGAAAGTTGCTTGGAATTTTAAAAATAACCAACACGAAGGAAGCAAAGTAGAAGAGGAAGTTACAGTACAGGTAGATGCTAAAGGATTCTGAAGACGGTGCATAACACTCAGAATTTCTGTGTGTTTGGACTTTGTCCATCATCGGGTATTCAAAACAACTACAGAACATATTTTTTTTCGGAAACTGAAATTGTTTCCATCCTCAGGTGAGAAGCAAGGCACATACTCCGTTCGGTCCCTTAGAAATAACTGGACGTTAACTATTTCTAACGAGACCCAAGAGAGTAGATGTCTCCCTCTGTAACTGAGGGTGGAAAACGACCAAAAACCCAATAATTCTGAATAACTGTACAGCCTTTTACTCCTGACTCACCCCCCAGAGACTGTGTGGGACAGTATGTGGAAAGGCTATCTAGAATTTTGAAAATGTCCAACGGGAGTCATACTGCAAGAAATACTAACTGAACTTGAAGGTTTTGTCATGTTCTATTGCAATCTTCTGTCATAAATCCTAAGTACAATATGCAATAAATCATCATATATTCTTGTAACAGTAAATATTTTATTAGCCATTCAAATGCTCCAAAGCAATTTCTTCTAAGAAACCCAACATAGATGTTGCCAATAATCTGAGTGTTCTTTTTTTTATGAGAGTATAGCTGCTACTTTAGAAAATGTTCACCTGAAAAACCAAGCAGAGGATAAAAAAGGATAAATATCTTCCTGGATGTGACACTGCATTTCTGTTATGATTGCTTATTACTTCAAGATGTTGTCAGGAGAGCATTCAGAAGGAAGTGATCCTAGCCTACTCGAAACATCCCCGCATTATTTCTGGAGGAACTGACGAAAACAAACAAAAAGCTGAGTTGTGACAGTCCCTGTCCCGACCTAGATTCGAACTGAGCACCTCACGAACAGACGTAGACGTCTAGACCATTGCCGCTATGCCAACTTGCTCGTCGACGCCATGTTAATATGGTAGATTTTTACAAAAATTTCGAAGAAAATTACCGCCCTCTTTTACACATTCGAAGACCCGCCTCTTCTGCTCTGAAGCTGGAGGCAGCACGTTCCTCCGAAAATATTTTCCAGACTACACGGCATCATATACCGGAAGACAGTAAATATTATGGTCACCGCCAAGGTAGCCTAGGCTCTCGCTACGTTAATATGGTTTTTAAGATTGTGAAGATAGGAGATAGAATTAGTTTTAGATTGTACCCAACGGCTGTTTGTAATTGCGGCTGTGTTGAACATTTCGATTTTGTTCTCATGTGTTAATATAAATAAAACTGTCGTGACAAGACATATTACAGTTTAAGTAATGTTCACGGTCGAATTCCATTGTTTGAACTGCCTTTGTAGTAACATTTCTGAGTATAAAAACACAAAGCCGTGTTATCTCAAAGAGTGTAGAGGCCTGGCTACTGTCTGGACGACAGGAACTGGGGTTAGATTTACTCTTCACCATAGCGTCTACACCGAGTCTGGGGTCAACCACACCTCCTATCAGTCGGGCACGGTTGTTCATTTTAATGGGACTATCGGAGGGGGCGTGAAGCTGATCAATAACGTTCATATAGTCCCGAGATTCAGAACGAAAAGTAAATACCTCCACTCCCCAATACGTCTTAATAATGTGATGCTTAAGTGAAGATAGGGACAAGTTTATCTTTAATTTAATTAGAATTAAAACGTATGTTGCTTTCTCTTCGACGTTGGAGGTGTCCCTCGGTGTAAGCTGGATCATATACTCGTATGAAGGTACGTAGTTATAACTTCCTTCCCTGTTCTTCTCCTTTCACATTTATGCTCAGCCCCATAGCTGTCATTCGATTAATCGATATTACTGGACAGCTTAATTAAGTAACTGCAAGACAGCATCTACATCATTTTAAAAATTTTTCATAAATGTCTTTTGCAAGATCTAAGCGAAAATTAGTATTCTGCACTTCTTCTCGTTACATCCCCCCCTCTCCCCCCTCAGCCATCTTTATAGTTCTTTATTGCAAAGAATTATTTTCAAAATTTAAGCTATGAAGGTTTGTGAAACTGGCCGTAACAAATGCATCGATACAAAAGCTAACATTATTACTTCGTAAAAGTGAGTTTAGTTTGTACTTATTATATCTTTATGGGGCGGATTATGAAATTAATTTTGTTTTGGTAACTACGCGGGTTATGGCATACCCTGTTTCCAGTGGAATGAAGAAGGATACAGTTCGTGGTAAATTGCATTTAGTAATATACTTACTTGCCGGTCACGGTAGCTGAGCGGTCTAAGGCATGCACTGTCTTCGATCGCTCGGAAGCCGGGATCGTGGGTTCGAATTCCACTCAGGGCATGGATGTTTGTGTGCGTTTTTCTGTGTTTGTGTACAGGTAGAGGCCTTGCGACGAGCTGATCACTCGCCCAAGGAGTCCTACCGCATATGTAAGATCTAGAACACCGAAGTGAAACGGAGAGTTTCATGGAGGTAGGCCTAGGCCCAAATTGGGGCTGTAGCGCCACAGAAAAAAAACCCTACTCATGGAGCTGAGCCCTTCTGGAGGAGCCGCCAATTCTGCAGCTCCTCAAGAATTTTGCAGCATTTTATGGAACCCGAAGGTTCATCACCGTGTTCACAAGAGCCCGCCACTGGTCCTTATCCTGAGCCAGATCTATCCAATCCATACCACCCCATTCTATCTCTCTAAGATCCATTATAATATTGTCCACCCACCTACGCCTTGGTCTTCCCTGTGGTCTCTTTCCTTCTGGCTTTCCCACCAATATCCTATACGCATTCCTCGTCTCCCCCATTCGTGCTAGATGACCTGCCCACCTCATCCTCTTTGACTTGATCATTCTAATTATACTTGGAAAAGAGTACAAGTTATGAAGCTCCTCATTATGCAGTTTTATTATTATTATTATTATTATTATTATTATTTAGTAATATACTTATTATTAAAGCACAATAGACCATTGTAGGTCGCGGTGCAGGGGCCGAGAAGGCCTATCCCTCATACATTCATACATTAAGTAGTGTTATGCTGAAATGCCAGTCACGGTAGCCGAGTGGTCTAAGGCATGTAGTCTTCGCTCGCTCGGAAGCCGGAATCGTGTGTTCGAATGCCACCCAGGGCATGGATGTTTATTGTTTGTGTGTGTGTTTTTTCTGTTTTTCTGTACAGTTAGAGGCCTTTCGATAACCGATCACCCACACAAGGAGTCCTTTCGAATGTCTAAGATATAGTAAAGTGAAGTGAAACAAGAGTTTCATGGAGGTAGGATAAGGCCCAAATTGGGGCTGTAGCGCCAAAAAGAAAGTGCTCGATTTTTATAGCAAGAGCCATCTGCAATTTGTGGGAAGAATCTACATGGCACAAAGCGAAGATATGATTATTTCAACAAAATATTGCAATTAATATACATAGTCAGATCAAATATAACAAAGACTCAAACATTTATGCTAGTGGTGTGAGGAGATAATGGTCGGGTACTGAAGTGGACGTCTGGAGATCTGGAGATCCACAGCTTCTGGTCGGACCCGTATGGAGACCGGCGATAGATTTCAGATTCTGCAAACTATGGCTCAAAATCTGAGAGATAGCAAAGATACATAAAATATGTATGATTTAATGTTCTCATGGCGGTGATTATGAAAATACTATCTTCTGTTTTTGAGGTTTGCTGGGTGTACTCTATGACGCTAGAGATATAGGTAGTACGTGTTGCACAACGTCAGCAAACGTCTAACAGCCTACATCTCACATGTAACAGTATAGAAGTGTAAAATAAATTATTTCTCCTCCGCCTTATAATTGAGAAATCAATATGTTTTT
Source organism: Cryptotermes secundus (assembly GCF_002891405.2). NCBI lineage: Eukaryota > Metazoa > Arthropoda > Insecta > Blattodea > Kalotermitidae > Cryptotermes > Cryptotermes secundus. The sequence continues at coordinate 497,058 of NW_019722433.1, read as the reverse complement.
CAATTGAAACCCATTTGTCATAACTACTAAAAACTTATTATTGCCTAACAAAGATATTGATCGAATCCAAGAAGTGTCTTGTAGTTGTTTAGCATTCTGCAATATTAATTATGTAGCGAATAAAACTCTTTGTGTTACGTTTTCATATTCCTTAAATATTTTTATTCTTTTTTTTTTCGTTTTGGAAATTATAGGTCACGGAAACCTCGACAATAATTTAGAATCATCTTGTATAATATACTTGTTTCTCTTTCGATAAGTTTGGCCTCAGTGCAAATGCAGGAACCATACTTACTCCTATGTACTCACTCCATTATCCACATTCCTTACCATTAATTTCATACCACAAGTAAGAAATTAGCAATGTTATTAGCATTCTTGATGCCCTTAGTTCAAATGAAGGCCACCTCTCCTTACTGAGTGCTTTTGTATTGTTCATTTCCTCAAAGCAGTTGCTGGGATAGTAATTTAAATTACGCTTACACTGTTTCCGTCCAATTCATCATTCAAACATTATTCTAGTATTCCACGCTGCAGAATGCAGATATCTGAAAAGTTGTAAATTAAAAAAAGAAAATTTCGCGAAACAAATATCATATTCTTAAGTGTGATCGTCGCCAATCAGACGCCATTGCAGTATCGCTAAAGTCAAGAATTCAAGAAAAAATTCTTCGTGATGATTTATATTCCTAAAGAAAATGGATCTCAGAGAGATAGAATGGAGTTGTATGGATTGGATTGATCTGGCTCAGGATAGGTACCAATCGAGGGCTCCTGTGAACACGGTAATAAAATTTTGGGTTACATAAAACTTTGGGAAATCCTTCACAGCCACATAACCGGCTGCTTCTCAAAAAGGACTCAGCTTCATGAATCAGTTAGTTTAGCTCTATTTCTAAAACAGAAGCTGGAAACGCTACGAGTAACGAAGGATATGCAAATTAAGAAGTTCTCTTGCATTGGTAGCGATATTGGTAGGATGTGTAATAACTGTTCCCTGATACTGGGCCTTGGACGTAAGGCTATGTCTTCCACATGAGGCATTCGTGTTGTAACTTGGACTAAAAAACCCGTAACACACAAACCTTCAGTCCTTCACTAAATATCCACATGCTCGAAAGTTTTACTTCGGTAAAGAACGCGTTTTGAAAACATTCAGTAATTTCCTTTCATGTTATTTACGTAAAACATTGATCCTAAATGAGAGAAATAGACTAGTAAACTTACTGTGTTTGTGGTAGAAGTTACGGTATATACGACTTGTGGATAAGGAAGTAGACATTTGACATTCGCTAAAATATTCTAAGAAACATCACAAATATTCGTCATGATACGTTGTGTGGGGTCAGTAGGTAAGTGAAGCAACATTTCTGACAGTCGGTAGGTTGACACAAAGTGCAGCTGTCTGCAGCAATGAGTTGCAAGTAAACAAGGAGCGCATCGACACACAGGGCTGGCACCAACGTTGGCCTTACCTGGCCCACTGCCCCGGAAAACTCGTGCCGGTCTTCTTGCTCTTTCTTTTGGTTCCCACTCATCAGTTTCGGACGAGTTCGTCAGAATTGCTCAGGGATAAGCAATGATCAGCCACTATACAATTTAATTCTTGGGATACCATGCAATTAGCTCCGAATATTCACGTACTTTGTTCTTCTCCACCACATAAGTATTCTTATAAAGTTTCGTACTTACTATTAAGCGTAAAAGACCGCTTCTGTGGTCGAGTGGTCAGAGATTCTGGCTACGGATCCAGAGGTCCCGCGTTCGATTCCAGGCGCTATCAGATTTTCTGAGAAGTAGTGGGTCTAGAACGGGGTCCACTCAGCTCCCTGAGGATAATTGAGGAACTATTTCAAGAAAATAGCGGCCCAGGTCTAGAAAACCGAGGTTAATGAGCGTGGGGATCCGTTGCGCTGACCACGTGACACCCTCTATCCACAAAAGTTGGCACTAACTTCGCCGACAAGCAGCGGTCGCTCGGTCAGTAGAGTTCGCTTGCGGACTACATGCCACAGAGTTTTTTTTTATTAAGTGTAAAATAGTAGTATTTCAGAATGTTCATAAGGCAACAAATTAATGAATTACTTAATGTACAAAACATGATCTATTAAAGAGACCCAAAGGATATGCAATAGTCACTTCATCTTCAATAGTTAATAATATTTTACCATATTATTAGCGTATTTTCCATGTTTAAAAATAAAAGTAGACTTCTGAGATCCCCTTGCAATCTGCCTGTGTCTGTCTGGCTGTCTTCCATCCACATAATTTTTTAGGAGGTTTACGAGATCACACTGTTGTCTATGTGTCTGTCCCCCCCCATAATTTTTGGTTCTCTTGAAGGTCGGTGTAATATCAAACAAAAGTAGAAGATTTGTTTTTCCAAGAAATTTTTATATACGTATATTATGAGGTCAACTTGCTGTCTGTCAGTGTCTTTCTGTGACCCCCCCCCCATTTTTAGGATTATGACGCTTATAATATCGACTTGCTGTCTGCGTCCCTCTCCATTCTTGTTAGACAACAGGTCATCTGTGTGGCTGTGTCCCCAACAATTTTTCGTTCCCTATGCGGTTCGTGTCATATCAAAGTAAAGCATGAGATTAGTTCCTCTAAGAAGTTCTTCTTTAAAAGTGTAGAGATAAGAACAACAAATTATTACTGCAAAAATATTAAACATATACTGATATTAATATTAGGCGTGTGTCCTTGGTAGCCTTAGAGATATTCTTAAGAAAAACTATTCATAAATTCATTATTGGAAGCTCTATGTAAGAGGAATGAGAATATTCACAATGGGAATAGCAACAAAAAGCGACGTTTCGTTTGACTGTTTATATGAAATCTTCTCATGAAACAGAAATCCTAGAAATAAAAAACAGTAGGACCGTACAACCAACAATCAGGGATACCAAGTGTGATAAGCAACCAAATAACTCCATGGAAGAGAATCCGTCTTGAGAACGTGAACTGCTTGCTGCCTGGCTTGTACTGGTTTCTCGTTTGTCTTATTCATTGATCCTGAAGATGCAGGTGATATATTCCTCCGAAACGCTGGTTGATATTCACAGGAATACACGGTGGGATGTCCCATGGGGCAGAACTTCTCATACAAATAGACTCTTGGACACCTAAAATGCCAGACAGACACAAGGTAAATTTTGTTATTGCCAATGGGGTGGGACTAAGTCCCTTGTACTACGGCCACTTCTGGCCTATTGTACCAGTCCCAGATGATAGGTAAAGGTGATTGTGGAGCAATTGGTGGAATGAAGATTGGCAGGGGAAACCGAAGTACTGGGAGAAAAACTGCCTCGGCGCCACTTTATCCACCACAAATCCCACTTGACCAGACCCGGGATAGAACCCGGGCCGCCGCGGTGGGAAGCCAGCGACTAACCGCTTGAGCTATGGCGCGGCCGCACAAGGTACATTGATGTATTGATAGATAAATGAGGGGACAGTGGAGACTCTGACTTTTGTTGAAGTCCTGAATCTTCAGCATTTACAAAACAAGTGAGTGAAATTAAGTGACCCGCAAAACTAGAACTACGGATCACTTTTTGAAAACATCTGACCCGTGTGTTGAAATTACCGCTATCCCGCAATAAGGCAGTGTTGCGCATAACGAATGTGTTAGCGCTTGAGAAGTGGACTTTATTCGAGACCTGCTGACTCATGTTTCTGGAGAATGATATGCATTATGCACGCGAATTACAAATGTGTGCCTCTAAACCTCTTCCTACATTTCTACATCGGACACACCTATAACACTTCAAGCCCTAACCACATACCCGCGTTTGACGAGAGAGTTACAAAACAAAACTCAAGGAACATTAATTAACGAAAATTACAGTCAATATTTCTGACAGTAACTCTAATGCTTTGGCCATAATTCTGATCCAGTTCAGTTTAACTCATATCATCAGTAAAATATTATCCCAAACTTCCATGTCCATGTCTTACAGATGACAGCTCTTTAGCATGCTTCCCCAAACAAAATTCTGCAAGTTGTGATAATATTAAAATGTATCTTGGAGAAATAAAGTGTGAATATGCAGACTGTATTCAACTTACGTAAGATGAAACTTAACGACGGACTTCTGTAATCAGGTTATGACTGTTCTTAATTGCAGTAAGAATAATTGATTTGTATTAAGAGGGTGAAAATATTTTTTTAATAAAATTTGAATCACTCTGTCCATAGACCTACCTATTTAGTATAACTTAGTTTTATCTTTGAAAAAAACGTAAGGTCTATATTATTATTTTTATAACGTTCCTGCTAATGTGTTGTAAATAACTTTCAATACCCGCCTTTAAAAATACATTCAAATATTTAATATTCAAAGTGGCTACAACTTACACAATAAATGTAATTAAGCTTATTTATCTTATCTTTACTAATATATGACACAGGGTTATTTACAGAGGTAGAGACAATGGAAATAAAGTATTTCCTGGTTAAATAAGAAATAATTCTTCTACGAACGTCTTGTCCTTCGGTGAGCATTACCTCCTTTATCACAACACACCGAAATAAAAAAACATACGCATACAATGGCAATGCTGACCACTAAATAAACATAATACTAAAAACCAAATTTCCTTGACCTATCTATTCTATATTGTACGGCTGAATATACTAGTTTTTAGTAACATACTCGCACAAGATTGCGAAACTGGAAAGATTATAGCGAATTTATTGCTATTCATAATGCTGGAAAAATAAAAAGAATCAGAGAGAAACAAGACATAGACATATTTTAACATTAATTGTTACAATAAATTCTACTCCCTTAAATTATGAATAGTGATGAAATATTATTAGCTTATTATTACTCGTATGAGTAGATCGCCTTACATTGATTCAGAGTATATGAACATAAAACCTTGAGTGGAATACCTGAAATTATTTAGGTGGACGCTACCAGGAGAATGGAAAATTATAATGCAGACTCGATAAGAAGCTCCATAATTTGCCCTGACTTGACCATTCATCACAATCTCGGGAAGATATAACTTCAAGACATGGATGTAAATACATGGTATAATATAAGATTTGAGGTTTTCACGGCAATGACAATGAAGAAAGCTGTCTTCTGGGATGTGACGCCGTGTAGAAATTGTGTTAACCGACGTTTCGGAGGAACGTATCGCCTTCATCTTCAGGGTGGAAGACAAGAAGAAATCCGCTAGCGAAGCAGACTGCACTACAAGGTATAATGTTGCAGACCATCTCAGAGATTAAGAGATGAGAATGAGACTGAACTCAGCTGGCTGAGAGTAAGGTCCAATGAAGGTGTTTTGTGAAAGCGGAAATGAACTCTCCTTACAAGCAATAAGGAAGTCCACATGTTATGAATACCATGAGTCACTTTTATGACTTTAAGTCTTAGTAATATTTTGTTCTTGGCCTATTTAATGACGCCTTTTCACTAAATATGTTCTATCCATTTATCTGCAGGGAAACATTCATGTTGTATCGGAGGCTGAGTAGACCGTAAAGTCGGTGTGGATGTTATGTTGAAGAGAATTGTTCCTGTCCTTACTGGAGCCGAACCGAGCTTGTAACTAGTGACCTTACTGCTCGAGATGTCCTGTTTCTTATTTCGAGAAAATAATAAATTGGATTTATATGTATCCAATTAGAGGGATAAAAGTTGTAGTTGTTTATAAGAGGTGTTATGTTGGCGTTATTTAGAGCAACTGAGGAATCCCAAGAAAAGCCGTCGCCGGGATGGTCAACTGCAATTTTGATACGAATCGGTACTGTTAGATCAGGCCCTAATAGCTTACCCATTGAGCTATAGGATCAATATACTACGCACATCAGCATGAAAAGTTAACTTTATTTGGTAACGCAGACAGATGAACAAGGATTATTTCGATAAACTCTGTGGACAGCCCTGCAGTAACCGTTTCCAGATCACCGGGTGCACTGCGAAACACGAGGAAAGGAGGGGACACGAGGGTGCCAAAACTATTGGAAAGGTGACTTGGGAGGCAGAACACGAAGAATTGGGCTAGCCCATAGCAGTCTTGTGCAGTCATGTTCCGACATCTGACAACAAGGCTTGAGAGCACTTCTCGAAAACTGCAGATAGCTAACTTCCCTCTTCTGAATCACTGCAGGAATGCAGATGACTGAACTTTCTTCGTGACATTTGCAGTTCTAGCGGTGCTGAATATGAATATTACTGAAGAGTACTTCCTTCTGGGATTACTGAGCCGTGTAGTTTGGAGTAAGTTTACAGACGTTTCGGAGGAAAATACTGTCTGCATCTTTGAGGTCGAATAGCAAATCAAACAAGCGAACACTCTGACTGCTACTTGCTTCGCTTACTGTCCCAGTCTGAAAATAGAGAGAGTATGTTCCTCCGAAACGTCAGTAAACTTCTAAGAGACTATACTAGGTAACATCCCAAGAAATTGTGTTGTTCATGGTCATATCCCTGAGAAACTGATATTTCGCGTGACGATTTTGCTGTCCCCAGACATGCATGTAGTCTGACAGAAAGTCGCCGGTTTCAGAGCAAACTCCTAGCTATATTTCAGGTGCGTGGTTACCGTCCCAGGATAGACAAATCTTCTAAATGTTTCTGACCCATACAGATTTCGAAAATCTCTGGCATATTAGTACCCTCTGAGGAAAAAAATAAATTCAATTATGCTAATAGAATTAAAAGTACAGTAAATAATTTTGAGAAAATGTGTTATTGTAATATTACATTTCAGCATCATGTTGCATTGAAGTATCACTTGAAGTCTCCTTCCGTCTATAATGCAACAATATCAACATAGAATTAGATGACTATAATCTAAATCTATATTGACATTGTTGCATTATAGAAGGAAGAAGACTATGAGTGTTATTCTAAATTTTAATACAAATGTGAAACTAAGGCAAGTCCTCAGCGGCCTCCGTAGTCTAGAGGTAACGTTCCCACCTCATGACTCGTGGTACGCGTGTTCAAACCCGGCGGAGGTCGTGGAATTTTTAAGGGCGGAAAAATTCAGGGAACAAGTCCTCCGGGAGGGACTTTAAGCCGTGTGTCCCGTGTCGTAGCTTTACGGCACGTAAAAGAACCTCATATCTCCAAAGGAGGACACTGAGCCAAATTCAAGGACGTTTCCCTCCCAACAGTAGTCTCTAATGCCTCTGATAGATGGGGGAAGCATTATATATACCGCCAAGCAAGTAGATGCCGAACTCGCTTGCTCGGTCGGGACTGATGGTACGCACCAATATCGGTAGGGTATAGAGACTGGTAGAATATCATAGAGGGAAGCACAATAGATCAAACTGGTCGCGGTGCATGGGGAAACCCACCCTCTCTAATAACTAACTAACTAAGGCAAGTCCTCAATAAAATATATGCCTATAAGAACTAAATGTAAATGGCAACTTTAAAGAATATCCACAGAAAAGATAAATGTATTGTCACGTGATGGAGTGACTATTAACGGGGTATAAATTTATAATCGGATTTATTCAACACTTACGGAACGTAACTACAAATAACTACGATAGCCTGTCTAAGTTACAGAGAAGATCACTCTTAACTACAGCGCACATAAAGCCTTCTGTTTTCGCTAGCCGTTGCTCGGTAGTGGCTTTCAACGGCGGGTTTTCCTCTTACTCTATGTTCCCGAACACCGTTCCTCTGTTACGTATCCAATTGTTGTGGAAACACGTTTGTTTGCTAATCTTGAGGCCGCTGCCCAGCAACGGGTGTATGTGTCACAGTACAATGGATAACAACACGGAAGAGTACAAGGAAATACGTACAAACAACTCCGTGATTTTAGTCTGCAAGCGAACTATACCGACCGAGTGACAGCCGTATGTCGGCGAAGTTTAGTGCCAACTTTTGCGGATAAAGAGTGTCGCGTTGTCAGTGCAACGAATCCCCACGGCCGTTAATTTCGGTTTTCTAGACCTGAGCTGCTATTTCCTTGAAATAGCTCCTCAATTGTCATCATGAAGCTGAGTGGACCCCGTTCCAGACCCACTGCTTCTCCGAAAAAATCTGGTAGCGCAGGAAATCGAACCCGGACCTCTGGATTTGTAGCCAGGAACGCTGACCACTAGACCACAGAGGTGATCGACAAGGAAATACAGGTTAAGTAATTAAGAGATAAACATAAAAATGAGATAAATCCGTAAAAAGACAAGCTTTCAGTTTATCATGACAGTGAGCGTAAGTCTGTGGTCTCTGAGCTGTGATACCGAACACTTGGAGGTGAATACCAACGTTTCGGAGAAATATGTTACCTTTACCTGCTGTTCGGGATCTTGAAGACGGAACAACTTCTTCTTCCGAAATGCTGGTATCCAAGTAGTAGGCTACAAGATGCCACAGTCCAAAAGATGACAATAAGTAAATAAATATGTTGTTTGTAAGGCTGAAATTTCTCTCGAATTCTGCCAGATATTAATTCGAAATTTAAATACGAATATAAAATGCGATCTTAGAAACAAATTTTTATATTCCGACAGAATATGTTGTAGTTTGTCAGAACAATTACTACGAGTGTGATCTATTGAAAGTTAATTTGGAACTAAAAATCTCCATTTGTTAAAAACATTGCTTCAGCATTCACTCCTGTGACTATTAAATCCCCGCGAAACGACATGATCGAGTTAAAATAACGAACAAAGTTAATTTTTGCGAATTACGATTGCTTCTCTCTCCGCTATCCATTTATCATGTTACATGCAACATTTTAAAAGAAGGGTAGGGGAGGGTGAAAAAGTCAGAGAGAAAAAAATGAAACTCTGGAATGAAATGTCGCAAAATGTAACCCTATTGTCTGTCAGCCATTCATAATTACACAGTTGCTGTAATTTGCCAAAACATGATTAAGAGTCGTGTGCAACCATCATTTTTCATTGGTACAGACACAAGCAATGCAGTGGGTGGGAGTCTATATACAAAAGAATGAAGGCTATAGTGTTAATACGGGGATTTTAACGATTGCAACATAGCAAAGTTTATGTGCATCGGATGCGAAAGCTGCAGACAGACTGCAGGATGTACGATACATGAAACAACCCACTATTACCACGCCTGTTCCCCTATGGCCAGTTAACCAGGGATGCGCAGTGAAACAAACAAATGGGGTCATTTCGTTATTGAATCTCTAGAATAGACAAATATGAACGCGCCAAGGGCTTTCTGATAACATAAATATCAAAGTTACCAATTTCTACAAATATTAAATTTTTAATATCTTCTGCAGTGAAGAAAGAGTGGAGTGGCCAAATATCGTACAATATGGCCGTACAGATTATGTACTTGGGTACTTCTTTGAATGATCAAGTCAAGGAAGATGAGGTAGGCAGGCATGTAACACGAATGTGGAGAAGAGGAATGCATATAGGATATTGACGGGAAGGCCAGAAGGAAAGAGACCACTGGGAAGACGTAGGTGGGTGGAAAATGTTAAAAGAGACCTTATGGAGGTAGGGTGGAGTAGTATGGACTGGATTGATGTGGCTCAGGACAGACACCATTGGAGGACTTTTGTGAAGATGGTAATGAAGCTTCAGGTTCCGAAAAATAGTTGGAAGTTCTTCAGTAGGTCCACAATTGGCTGCTTCTCATGAAGGACTCAGCTCCATAAGGTTAGTTAGTTGATACTTGTAGAACAATGATGATTACATAATCTGAAAGAATGACCTATCCAAACCTTATGTAATTCCGAAGAAGAAAGCGTACCAGGATGTTTACGGAATATTTAATAAATCATAACAGAACGCGTACAGGAAGCACTCACACACAAAAAGTGAGATGAACAAAGTAAGGTAAGGAAAAGTTGTCCCTGTGCTTAACAAATCAAGCACTACGCCATGAAGGCGTATTGGGGCGTGGATGTATAGGTCCTTATTTTATTGACCACGGCGCTAATTGGAGATGAGTGGTTAACTTTACGCCCCGGCCGCTTTACCCTCGGAGAAAGAGCCCCCAGTACCCATTGGATAGGAGATTTGGTGGACCCCAGAGTCAGTCTGGACGGCGTGGAGAAGATAACATTTTTTACACTACCGGGACCCGAACTCCGATCCCTCTGTCGTCCAGCCCGTAGCCAGTCGCTATACCGACTGAGCTGTCCCGGCTCCATAAAGTAACAAATTTACATATACAGACATGGAGTAAGTGAGTGTGCTTGAAAACAGAATACTAGAGAGAAGATTGGGATCTAACAAGGAGAAAGGAAGAACGAATTGCAAAGAACTGCATAACGAGGAGCTTCATAATTTCAAAAGTTATTAGCGTGATAACCTGAAGGAAAATGAAATAGGAGATGCATATGTCACATTTTGGGCAGACTTGAAATGCCTGCAGAAAATGAGCAGTACCTTAAAGATAAAATTATATTTAGTATGAACTGTTTCTTTAATTTGCACAAGGTCACATTCCTTTGCGAAGGAACGGCCGTATTGCATCTCGGGAAATTATCTTATTAACTGCAAAACTTTCTTGGTCCTGCCTTGAAACAAACCATATTCTTGTGCAGAATTTTATACAAAGGCTACGTCTATTTAGAGGCAAACATTTCTGATGAATGGTATAAATGAATACTTGAGGTGCCGAAAGAATTTTCCGGAAATCCTCCTGTTTAATTATCGGCACAGTAAAAAAGTAAAAAAAGTAAAAGTAAAGCTATCCCTGTAACAGGCCGTGAAGGCCCATAGGGTTGTGAGATGTTGAGGGTCCCACATTACCTTGACAATCGGCTCAAAGATGGCGGTAAGATTGTCAGCCTTACGCGCCGGCCGCGCTTCACTCCCCAGGAAAATTATTTAATTATTTATTAGGTAATAACATTGGGTGGTCGATCACAGCAGCCGCGCAGTCTATGGTATGAAATGTCTTCGCTCGCTCGAACGCTGGGATCGTGTGTTGGAATCCAACTCAACATATGGATATCTGTCCACATTTCTTCTCTAAGTAGCGGCCTTGTGACGGGCTAATCTCCCTCTCAAGGGGTCCTCCCGACTGTGTACAGGGTTATGAATGAATGAATGTACAAAAGGTGGACATTCTTGGCTTTTGCACTGCGACCACAGTGATCTATTGTGCTTCCCGTTTTGATTATCCCCTCAGCAATCCTGTGCTTCGAATGAAGCGCAGGATTTTGTACGTGGGGACGTTGAAATAGTCACTTGGTTCCATAAAATATTGACCCAAGTGAGGCAATCTTAAACAAGCTAAGACCTCACATTCGCATAGAATATGTGTGGCTGTTTCATTTTCTTCTTGACACCTCTCACAAGTTGGACTATTACTTAATCCCAGTTTGAAGGTATCCTTTAAGGTGACAGTGTCCTGTAAGTAGTCCTACCACCCAGCGTAGCTGGTTCCTGTTTAACTTCAACAGTTCCTTCGCTCTTTTAGTAGAGGGTCTTCGTATGAGTCCCTTTGCTTGCCTGAGTCCAGTTAAGGATCCCCAGTTTTTTTGTGATTTATATTTTTCCAGTCCCTGACTGCCTTTCTGGCAAGTCCTATAGAGATGCCACAGGCTGGTTCAGGTTCTATGAACGGATGTTCAGCTCCAGTCTTGGCCAATTGGTCTGCAGTTTCGGTTCCAGCAATGCCCTCATGTCCCGGCACCCATATCAGTTGTACCCTGTTATGTTTGGTCAGTTCCATGAGGGTTTGGTGGCGATCCCAGACCAATTTTGAGTTGATCTGGTGTTTGTCAAGTGCGTTAAGTGAAGCTTGGCTGTCAGATAGAATGTAGAGTGTACAGGGTTAAGAAACTGAGAGAAATGCCAAGGTCCAACAAAAGGGCTGTAGAGCCATAGATAAATTGATAGTATTGGGTGCCTTGCCTTTGCAGGTAAATTTTATGGAGGCGCCCTCCAACTGTGACAGGATACTTCTCATTAATAAAGATATCTGAAGAAAGTACGCCGCTCCTCCTTGAAGCATATTAACTTGCTGTTCGTTTTGGATTATCATCAGAGACGGAAACAATTTAGGGAAATGGAATGATTAATTAGGTGAATTAAAAACTTAAAATACAGATTTCTGTGTTGCCCTCTACCGTTTGATTTGATCTCTGATATGAGTAGTTAGCGTAACAAAGTTCTTGCAATTCAGTGCAGGTAATTAAACACATACCCTTAAAGCATGACTGATATACAGATTAATCTCCATGCTATTTCTATTTTCTGAAGGAAAAGTCCAGTTGCGAGAGCTAGGCATGGATGGGAGGATAACACTTCAATGGATTTGAAATGACTGAAATATGAGAATGTGGATTGGTTCCATTTTTCTCTGAAGAGAAGAAAGAAATTGTATATTATACTTAATCTTTCCATGCACGTTTAAGTATAATATGCAATTTCTTTCTTCTTTCTTTCTTAATCCTTCCATGCACGTTTAATTCTATATTAAAATAGATTTTATAGAATCTGTAATAGAAGGTAATCACTGAATTTGATTACCTGTGTACAATATTTTTGTTTGGTTATTAATTTACTATTTTCTCTCTCTCTCTCTCTCTCATGAGGTGAGACTGAGTCCACTTGGTACTGCGGCCACTGTTTGGCCTATTGTACCAGCCCAAGATGATAGATGATGATGAATGTGGAGCAGTCGGTGAAATGAAAATTGGAAGGGGAAACAGAAGTACTCGGAGAAAACCTGCTCCAATGTCACTTTGTCCACCACAAATCCCACATAACCTGACGCGTGCTCGAACCCGAGCCGTCTCGGTGAGAAGCCAGCACGGCCTAATTTATTACTTTCTTTTGAACCTTCCATAAACCGGGGAGTGGGATCTTCTTGACCAGCTGAGTGACTATTAGATTCCTTAAAATTAATTATCTACGAAGTTAGTATATATGATGTTGCTGAGAATTCGTGACGAAACTAAGAGTGAACATAGAAGCGATTCCACAAGACGGAACAGCTAACCTTGCAACTGCAACTTGTGGCGTGCTGGCGATTGTGGTAATGAGTACTCCATTTCCTTGTGGGGGCCGGCGCCGTGCATTAGAGAAACTCCCTAACAGCAGTGTAATGGAACATTAGGCCGCTCTGTCTGCCGGAACAAGCGAGCCATGTAGCAATCAAGATCCGGCAGCAGATATCAGGGCCCATTATCTGGGCGACACATCTCTATTACCTTCACACGTAATAATGAGGCAAGCAGCTACTCTCCTACTCCTTCGCTGCATTTATTTTTACCTACTACAGGTTCATTCAATATTTAAAAAAAAATTAGTACCAGTAAAATTCAGAAAAGAACTTAGAAGTAGAAACAGACATAAGGTAAAGGTAAAGTTGTCCCTGTGCTTAACTAATTAAGCACTAAGCCATTAAGGAGTATTTTTTTTCCTTGGCACTACAGTCCCAGTGGGCCTAGGCCTACCTCCATGAACTTCTCCGTTCACTTCGGTTTTTTTAGCTCTTACACATTAGGTAGGACTCCTTGGGCGGGTGATCAGCTCGTCGCAAAGCCTCTACCTGTACACAAACACAGAAAAACTCACACATACAAACTAAAGATCCATGCCCTGAGTTGGATTCGAACCCACGATCCCGGTTTCCAAGCGAGAGAAGACAGTACATGCCTTAGACCGCCCGGCTACCGTGACCGGCCATTAAGGAGTATGGGAGAGTAAATATATAGAGCCACATTTTCTTGACCTTGGCACTAGTCGAAGGTAAGTGGTCGGCTTCACGTCCTGGCCGCACCCGGTACCCATTGGATAAGAGGTTAGGTGGACCCCAGACCGGGTCTGAACAAAAGCAGATATAAGCACAGACTTACTCAAAGCTTGTTTGTTTCAACAGTTTCCGATCACGGTTGGCGCGCCGTCTAAGGTATGAATTGTCTTCCCTCTCTCGAAAGCTGCGATCGTGGGTTCGAATCCCACTCGAAGCATGGATGTCTGTGTCTGCGTTTATTCTGTGTTTGCGTTTTTCTATGTATAGGTAGCGGCCTTGTTAAGGGCTGATCCCACGTCCAAGGAGTCCTATCGATTGTGTATAGGTTAAGAAACTGAAAAAGGCGGCCAAAGCCCAACAAACGGACTGCAGAGCCTTAGACATTTTCAGATCATGTTTGTTTGATACGGAGAGTATAAACAGGATCTGAAGGTTATCAGGTAGACTTACAGCTAAAGTTCAGACGGAGCCTGAAATATTAAAGAGTGCCTTTGTAAAAGGAATGCAATACAAAGTAAATATGGACGAAGAATTTAATTCTAATAAATGGCAACTTATTAATGCGGAAAGGGGAAAGAAAAACCAGTAATTTAACGGGACACACACAGACTACATGAATATTTCTTGCTTCCTGGCTGATATAGTTTTGCTCTGTATTGTAGTTCTCGGAATTTATTATGAAACAGAAAATTTCTGTCAAAAATCTGGAAGAATTAAGCTCGACTCTAGAAGAAATATGTGCAGTACATTTCAATATGTTTCTGAAAAAGAAGAAATTTAGATAACTGGAAGGAAAGAAGAAATGAAAAGAGAAAGAAACAGAGAATAAGAAAATGACAATTTAAACGTACCTGCAACAAAATGAACGTATGAAGATTACTGCCTTCTGAAATGTGACGTCGTGTAGTCTGGTAAACATTGACCAAAGTTGAAGAAAGCAGTCTTCTGGGATTTGGCACCGTGTATATGTGGTGTTAACCGACGTTTCGGAGGAACGTATCGCCTCCATCTTCAGGGTAGAAGAAAAAATATATAAGAAATCTGCAAGCAAAGAGACCGTGAGAACCGATAAAAGCAGACAGTCTGCTTTTATCGGTTCTCACGGTCTCTTCGCTTGCAGATTTCTTATATTTTTTCTTCTACCCTGAAGATGGAGGCGATACGTTCCTCCGAAACGTCGGTTAACACCACATATACACGGTGCCAAATCCCAGAAGACTGCTTTCTTCATAGTCACCGCCGTGAAAGCCTCAAATCTTACACTGACCAAAGTTACTGTGGAACCTGGAAACTTCGTACTCTGGGCACCCTTCTGTCCCACGGTTGCAGGCCGTTTCCTCCGAAACATTAGTATTTGCCAGACCCAGCGGCGACATATCCCAGAAGACTGTAACCTTCAGTAATCGCATGAGATCATTTTTTTTCTTCCAGTTATGATAAGTGACGATATGTGATATGTGCTAAGCACTGCTTTTCTTAGGATGTGCCGGCATTAAAGGTAGAGCTGTGTGATAAGGAAAACGCAGTTCCCTTGAGCCTGCCTCATACTGTGAGATGGATCTCCTGTGTTACAGGATCTAGCCGCTGGCGTGAAGTGGCGCAGTGGGCGAAGGCATGGCACATGTATAACCTTTCGAAGCTTATCAATATGTA
The DNA here is from genome assembly GCF_002891405.2 of Cryptotermes secundus. NCBI lineage: Eukaryota > Metazoa > Arthropoda > Insecta > Blattodea > Kalotermitidae > Cryptotermes > Cryptotermes secundus. Next base: position 481,717 of record NW_019722433.1, on the reverse strand, counting down.
AAATGAAACAGTGTGTTTTCTACCAAATTTCCGTCATAGATACAGAGTGAAATTTCACAATTTTGTTCGGAATTACAGAATTCCTGAACTTTGCCCGTCATCTTGTATTCTACAAGAATAGACAGCGCACACAATTCCAGTAATCCTGAGTGGAACAGACCATCGTCAGAGCACTTAAGTATTGGTGTGAAAATTATACTTCACCAGAAATGGAAAACAGGATTACCATGCCGTGTACAGCTTGTTTGTCATATTGATAACACTGATGCAATATTATTTATATTGAATGGGGTAAATATTCGACAAAAAAAAAAGAAACCCAAGGAATCGCTTCACCTAACAAAATGCATGAGATTTGTCTCATTCAAAACCACTGTAAACTTGTAAAATATTTTTCTTGCCTTCAAAATTATTGACTTAATTTATATTTCATGCCACATACTTCTATCTTTTAGCACGGCCAAATATACTGAATGCATGCAAAATTTTAATTGTGAAACATGAAGAGGAAAGACACTTGGGAGAAATAGACGTAAAAAGCAGGACAATATTAAAATGGGTGTAAGTAAACAGCTTGTGTGCTGCTTCATCCGAATAAGAGGCGGGCTCTTAAATCACGGAAAGAATACAATTTATGAAGCTGCTGATTATAAAAAGTTTCCCAACCTCCTTCTATTGCAAATACTCTAAATATATTCCTCATCATCCTATTCTGAAAAACTTCAGCCTACATTCTTCCTTCAATATCAGAGACCAAGTTTCATACCCATACACAACTGCAGGAAAAATTATAACTTAGTATATTTTAATTTTTAAATTTTTAGATAGCACAAGAAAATACAAGAGGTTCTGAACTGGATGGTAGCAAGCATTAAAAGGGTAAAGGTAAGTTTTTCCTTATGTTTAATTAATTAAGCATCAGTCCATGAAGACGTACGTGGGAGTGGAATATAATTCCACCATTACTGTCCTCGACCCTAGATGAAGAAAAGTGGTAAGTTTACCTCCGAGGAAAGAGCCCCGGTACCCATAGGTAGTCGGATGGTAGCAAGCAGCACCCGAGTTTTATCTGCCCCTAATTTCCTCATGAACAAAGATGTAGGGACCATACAACAGCATGTGATCTCCGTATATTTCCATTCGAGAATTCTTGCCACTTGCTTACGTGGAAACGGACTCTCCTTTCCAACTAAGTGCGCTTCAAGTGCAATCGCAGTCTTGCATTGAATGTTCGTTTGATTTTGCGAGTAGAAGGAATATTTCTCTAGCCAGTTTGCACTTCGAACTGGCTGTTAGTTTGCTCAGTGCGTTGTATTTGTGAGTGTGATGTTGTGGGCGATTTTTTTCTATTGTATTTTCGTTAAAACGTTCAAGGGAACTTATAGCACAGTAAAGTACTGACTTGTGAACGGAGAAGTTCATGGAGGTAGGTCTAGGCCCACTGGGGCTGTAGTGCCAAGGAGGGGGGGAAAGTACTGACTTATGAGGCAGTAAGTGAAAGCATTCACTTCATAAACAAAACGCATGAATGAATAATATAAAACGAAGAAGCGGAAGTTAGAAGAAGAAAACGGAAAATTTCGTTTAAAATTTTATTTACCTTAACTTTGAACTATTTAGTACAACTAATAACTAATTTTAGAATAAATAATATTAAGGTAATTAATTAATGAAATTAATTAAATTCGCTTAGTGGGGGTGGAGTCCAGCTGGGTCCACGCGTCACGGCGGCCACTGATTGGCCTATTGTACCTGCCCCGGCTGATTATGATGATGGAGAATTTGGTGGAATGAAGATTGTCAGAGGAAATCGAAGTACTCGGAGAAAACCCGCTCCAGAGCAACTTTATCCACCACAAATCC
>NW_019722433.1:469932-479651 GCF_002891405.2 Cryptotermes secundus | reverse complement strand
GTTATGAAGCTGAAATAGGCAAGAGTTTAAGCCCCGAATGGCAGATTAAGAACAAGTAGCCAAGCTCACTGTAGTAATTTATCCACACTACACATCAATACATAATGAGATTTATTTTTCTTTGTAAGCCGTTACGTTACAAATTGAAGTTGAAAATGTGAATGTGATTTCTTTTGTCACGCCTATGGAGTGACTGGAGACGGGCTTTCGATTAGTAATTGCATTTATTGAACGGTTTAGCGCTATGGTTAATTCGCACATTCAACAAGTCACTACAAGTCACGTGCTAAGTCTTCTCAGTCTGCTGTATCTTCACCAGTCGTTGTCTGGTAACGGCTTCCAATACCGCAGACCCCTCAACTTCCGTGTTCATGTTCTTACTGGCCGGCAATTGTCTTACAACTATCCTAGATTCTAGCCGAAAGGGAAGGACAGAATTTGACTGTGTCTTAGAGAGGCCGAGTGATCTAAGAAGTAGGAAGTAGCAGACAAATGTAATAAATTATATAATGAGAAGCAGAATAATTTGTACAACTAACCCAGTAGAATTAAGGAGGATGAGATGGGCAGATCACGTAGCACTCACGTGTGTGACAGCGGTACTGAACTTTCGGGAGTATATTTGGAGAGAATTTCTTGAACAAATGACTGAGTGTTTGCTGTTCAAGGGTTCATAGTTAAGCATACGAATGCGCTCTGTCTAACATTTTTATGACCAGCAAAGAGACAGCGAAGCAGTCCCGTGTTTAAAAATACTGGTCACACAGGGCGGTTGGAGAAAGAGTAAGCCGTCAGGTGGAAGGGAACTGCGACAGAGAGAAACTCTTATTATATACAGAGTGACTGATATGAACACTGATATTAAAAATAGATATTCGTTATTATTCTAATTTTATCTAATTTTCCAAAATATTAGGATTGCCCTTACTTACTCTGGTTAATTGCAACAATATGAAATATAAAGTAACGTGGACCCCCTCTGTGGTCTAGTGGTCAGAGTTTCTTGCTACAGATCCAGAGGTCCCGGGATCCATTCCCGACGCTACAAGGTTTCCTGAGAAGTAGTGGGTCTGGAACGAGGCCCACTCAGTATAATTTGGAGCTATTTCAAGGAAACAGCGGTTGCGGTCTAGAAAACGGAAATTGACGGCCGTGGGGAACGGTTTCGCTGACCACGTAACACCCTCTATCCGCAAAAGTTGGCACTAATTTCGCCGACAAGCGGCGATCGCTCGGTCGGAGCTTGCGGAATACAGGCCAAGGAGTTTATTTTTTTGTAATATGTCCCTGTGTCTATGCGCCGAGAGAGGGTAGAGATTCGTGGCAAAGCCTTCCAGATTTCGGTATTAGCATACGTCATCAGCTTCACGTTCCGATCGGTCTACTATTGGGCCACACCGCAGGTCTGCACTTGGTGAAAGACGAACTTCCCTGTCGATGCCGAATCGAGCACAGGCTGTTCAACAACTTGCTTGTCGAAGAGTTGTATCTGTTGAGATATAACGCATAAAGTCTGACTGAAGTTAACCGGTGTTTCATAGGAATATATCGACCCGATCCTATAACCTTACTTCAGAAGGTTATATGGCAGAAAGCAGAGCTCTCAGAGTAACCAGTCGCTTTATTTTCTGAGCTCTTAAAGTACAACATCAAACGTAATGTAAATTTGTGCCTTTGCTTAACAAATTAAGCACTATGCCAGATGATCTGTTGGGGAATGAATGTATACATCCATGTTTTCTTGACTTTGACACTGGTTGGAGGTGAGTGGGCAGCTACGCGCTCCGGTCGCTTTACCCTTGTTGATAAAACCTCCGTTACCCTTTGGATAACAGGCTGAGTGGGCCCCAGAGCCGGTCTGGACAACATGGAAAGGATAAAATCTTTCCCCTACTCCATTCTAGCTGCTTCTGACTCGTAGCCCGTCGCTATACCGACTGAAATATCCCGGCTCCATGCATATTCTCCCAACCTTGGAGGAATACAAAGTGTGTAACGGCATGCTTGAGGTGTCGTTCAGTTTCACCTTGCAGCTGACACTGTTCGTGACACATGGAAGCAGAACACTTAAGGCTGGTGGTTTTACTTGCGGTTGTATAGGCCGATCTGCTGCTCCAGCGCGCCACCAGGTGTCGCGTCCACCGAATATATAACTGTTTTGGATCTGAGGTTTTCACGCTGGAGATTATGGTCTTCTGGGTTGTAACGCCGTGTGGCTGTGCGAGGGCCGGACGTTTCGAACGACTATATTGCCTCAGTCTATGCGGTCGAAGAGTAAGGCTAGCAAGAAACCAACAGAGACTGAGCTTGTCGCCTTATTCTGCTAATGTTCCACTTGGTTATCTCTTCGAAGTTAACTCCTTATATTCATCACTGTGAGAACCTCAGATATAGCATGTTTTCTGATGTCATGGCGAAACTGTTTGTGAACAAATATAGGCCTCTATGGATACTCATTAAGTTGATATGCAATCTGTATAGTCATTACATTACAACGGTTGGCTTGGTAAGCAAATAGTGGAAGATTTCAGTTTGTGAAATCAACACTCGTACACGTATGTGTGCAAAGCACGTCAGGATTTTATTTACCGAATTAAGGTAAAATTATCCCTCTAACAGGCCGAAGAGACTCGTAGGGATTTGAGACGTCTAGGCTTCCATATTTTCTAGACAATCGGCTCACAGATGGCGACGAGATTTTCAACCCCAGGAAGATTCCTGGTACTCATTTCTGTTAGAGGTTGAGTCGACCCTAGGGCCATGGTGCGGCTGAAAGGATTAGGTCAATTGAAAAGTCCAATGACCATATCGGGAAACGAAACGGCGATCTTCCAGCTCGTAGCATAGTGCCTCAACCAACTACGCTATCGCGGGAAATTCGGAAGTAAATAATTCAAAATTGCACCGTCCTGAAAGCGACAATCAATAATCAAACAACAACAACAACAACAATAATAATAATATTGTAGCATGTAGACCCGTTGGTAAGTAATGAATCTATAAACAACGGCCGTTTCCATATAACTGCTGTAAACGGCAACACAGGAATTGTGTTCTCTGCGTGGTCCGTGCGATGTCCACGTTATACAACAATAGAAGAATAATTAAGATTTTTTTTTTTGCGGTACGTGTCGAAGTGTGATAAGCAGGGCAAGTGAGTCAGTGAGGACGCGAGCACCAAGGCTGAGGAAGCTACGGCGTTGGAAGCTGTTACCAGGCGACAACTCGTGAAGATACAGCAGACTGTGAAGTCTTCGTACGTGCTGTAGTAAACTGTAGAATGTGTCAATTAGCTTTACCGCTATAGTTTTTTCGTATTTATGATCCGTAAATGTTCAATAAATCCAGTTACCATTCCAAACCCAGTCTATATTCACACTCATTACACGTGACAACAACAATAACAATAACAATAATAATAATAATAATAATAATATCTCAGCAGACTGGAGTAGCGATAACGGTCTGAGCTGATATTTGAGAAATACCAGGTGTTAACTACGGCCTAGTTATCGGTTATTCTGAGGTTTTCTTGGGCATTCCTTGCATACTCTTGACTCAAGGTCACAGTCTCATTTTGTTCATTTGCAAGTTAAAAATATCCCGCGAGTAAATAAGTGGATTAATAGACCTATAACTCAGTCTCAGCACCTGTATGGTTGCAAAAATCATGGCTTCCATGAGCTCAATGATCTGTAGACGATAGATAATATCCGTGTTATCGTATAACGATAAATATAAATTTTTATGACTGACGTCGATAATTCATGCAAGAAAAACACAATATCTGCCCATTCTGTTAGGAACAAAAATATCCTGTCGTTTCTTTCCATTACTTCAAATTAATTCTAAAAAATAACCTTAATCTTCCATTATAACTCTCTATTAACCAACACTACACTCTCTTATGATGTAATGCCTTGTAATCGGATATAGGTTTATCGATGTTTCGGAGGAGAATGAAGTCTACATCTTCAGGATAGAAGGAGGTAACATGCTCCCCCAAAATGTCGGTAAATATTTACGGAATAACATGGCGTCGCATTAGAGTTATAGCCCTGAGAACCTCAGGTCTCTTTATTTTCCTAATCATTACACGATATATGTTTTTTACATCACAAGGCTTCAAAGAATAATGAGACAGTAGACCGAGGGTACAAGTACAAATTATCATCGCCGAGTCCACAAAATTACAACAGAATTTCATCTTGTTTCCGCTGGTTAGCTACTTTAAAGGGTGAATGAAATATTGAGGCACGCTGTAGATGACGTTGCGTGTTACAGTGCAGATAAATCGAGTGCAGTGGACGGGGGGTAAAGAAAAAGACAAATCTCGGAGCGACGATAGTCATTTATTTTGTCGTCTAGAGACAGGGCGTCGTTCTCAGGAGGCCGGAATCTATGCGAAGGGTCACGCTTACAGCGGGGAACACTTTTCGCGCGCTAACATTTCCGACGTTGGAACAAGCGGAAACCAATCACGTTCCTGCTACCGGTCACGTGATGACAAATGACCTGTACGTGTAATAGTAAAAGATTTCAGGTCATATAATTTTTCTTTCGTTTCCTTTATATATGTTTTTATTTTTTTGATTACCGTACAGTTGAACAAGGATATATTCATTCAAGTTCTGCAATATTAGAGCAACTGAAAAATAAATTAAACGTGTATGAGAACAGGACGGTGAAGAGAATATTCGGACCTGAGAGAGGAAATAACAGAGATATGTATGAGATTACACAATTAGAAATTTTGTTGTGTGTAAAAAGTAAAGTTGTTAACTTAATTAATCACTACGTCATGAATGCATAGGGGAAATGGAAGAATAGATCCACGTTTTCTTGACCTCGCTACTAGATGGAGGTGAGTGTTCAGCTTCACGCCACGGCCACTTTACCCCCGGAGAAAAAGACCCCAGTACCATTGGATAGGAGGTTGGGTGACCCTAGAATCGGTCTTGAAGACGTGGAGAAGAGAAAATTCTTGACCCTACCGGGATTCGAACTCCGACCCCTAGGTCGTCAAACCCGTAGCCCATTACTATACCGCCTGAGCTATCCCGACTTTTTTGTTATGTGCTTTTTTCCTCCTCTTGCTCCCACTTTGGAGCGTAGGGTTGGTTTCTCAGTTTCTTGATCATTTTAGAGACGGTGGGACTCCTTGGACGGGTGATCAGCTAGTCGCAAGGCCTCTGCCTAAACACAGGACAACACAAACACAGAACAACACACACACCAAACATCCATGCCCTGCGTGGGATTCGAACCCACGATCCCGGCTTCCGAGAGAGCGAAGACAGTGCATGCTTTAGACCGCTCGGCTACCGTGACCAGCTTTGTTATGTGTACTCACTGCAAAATGTTTTAAGGATAACCAAATCAAAGATGATGAAATTGGATAGCTATGCAACACTTGAAGAAGATGAGAAGGGCATGTAATATTCAGCAAGATGCGAGGTTGTGCATTTATCCGACCCATTATATGATCCAGTAGTTTGGTATTTTTGAACAAGTGACACAACTTCCGATACTTAAAAAAGAGTAGAGGTTCCTTTAGGAAATGAGTGACTATCAGCTTCTCAAAATATAATACTTTGATCCATGGAGTTAGCATTAATGAAAGAAAGCAACTATACTGGACATCAGAGAAAGATGTTTGAAAAAAGTGACGCATGCAATTGAAGGTTGATGAATGTCTGCAAAAGGAGGGGAGTTAACTGTAACAAGAAGAAGGGCATTAGGTCAGGGTATCCACACGGCATTTGCTTCGCTTCTCGCAGCAATGTCACAGGAAACACGTGCTTGCTTAGCTTTACTGAATCACGAATTCTTGGCTACAGTACAAACAGCGTTTCCTGGAAGTTACAGTTAGCGAGATCTCTTTCAAATCTGCAGCAAATACAACTTTTACATGAAGGCTTATCACCATGAGCAATATTCGGAACGGAGTCGAGATTCGTCTGTTATGATATGGAAAACGAGTTTTGTTTTGTGACAAAACTTTAATGTCATTTTTATCTTTTACTATGGGCGCTTTTGTTACTTCATGGACTATGTAGCTCAGAATGAAAAAAGAAAAATCCTGATCATGAATTTGGATGGGATACTAAGCGACAGAATATGCAAACCGGCACAACAATATGGCGGAGACAGTTCATCGAAACACTGAACTTATGAAGATACAGAAGACAATGACACTCACTTGAGCTTCTTCCTATAAACAAATGTAACCCACAAATTGGCTAAGCGGTGAAGCTTCTCATTTGTATTCGGGATATTCCCAGTTCGAACCTGAACCTCCAGAGAAATGCCAAGTTTGTGACTTAAAATTAGGACATGATCGCTTTCTTCCATATCCTTTCCAATTCATTATTCACTATTAACTATTCATTCGATGCATTATAATATGAGTCGCCGATGACATCGTGCAAAAAGAAGAGTACAAATTGAAAAATAATTAAACTATGTTTCTTTCAAACAGACATTGAAAAAGAAGAAAGCTGTCATCTGGGATGTGGCGCCTTGTAGATATTGTGTTAACCGTCGTTTCGGAAGAACGTATCGCCTCCATCTCCAGGGTAGAAGAGAAAAGAAAATTCGCAAGGGAAGAATCAGCGTGAGCAAGTGCTAATAGACTAATGTCGAGAATAAACACAGCTGTATAGGAGCATGAAAGGAAGGGTGAGCGGCTACATGGGAAACCAGTAGAAAGGAGAGGGGAAGGGTCTGGGTAGGTGAGCCAGCAGGTAGCAGGCCGGAGTAGGTGTAGAATATTGTGTCAGTGGAGAAAGGCAAGACATTAATCTGTTAAAACTGCTCACGCTGGTTCTTCGCTTGCTGATTTTCTTCTTTTTTCTTCTACCCTGAAGATGGAGGCGATATGTTCCTCCGAAACGTCGGTTAACACAATATCTACAAGGCGCCACATCCCAGAAGACTGCTTTCTTTATGGTCACTGCCGTGAAAATCTCAAATCTTACATACAGACACTGAAAAAGTCTGTGTGGCCTCTGTTTAAGTTCGCTGATTTTTAGCATACATTTCATGAGAATCCATTTGCAACTGAAGATGAGGAGAAAGAAAAATAAAAATAAATTAAAAGGCGAAAGAGGGGAAATCTAAAATTAAAATTAGACACTTTAATATTATTTCTTCTTGGGCAACTGAAACTATCATATTTATTGTGTAAGATTTGAGGCTTTCACGGCGGTGACTATGAAGAAAGCAGTCTTCTGGGATTTCACATATACACGGTGCCAAATCCCAGAAGACCGCTTTCTTCATCATATTTATTACTCGTAGTGGCGCTCTAAAAGACAGAGAGAAAGATGAACTATCAGTATCGTTGGGTAATAACTTTGTGAACAGGAATAATGACAGAATTTAAGAATCTTCAGTCACGTGAGTAAATTGAAAATATTGATAAGAATGCTAACCTGAAACAGTATACCAAATACTGCATCTGCAACAGGAGTAATCTGAAAGTATATCCATCTTATCGTCAATATTAGGTTACAAGCTGTCGATTTCTGGTTCTCACAATCCGACCATAATATTCAATATTGAAGAATACGTGTTTTAACAAGTTCCTTTAATTAACTTTTTTTTCGTCAAAATGACGACAGAAAGACGATTGTTTGCAGACCAATTTATAGGCAGAACTAGTATTAACCTGCATCCTGCGCTTGCGCACTCATAATCTCAAGCATAACCGTTAAAATGCTCACGTACTGAGAGGTAAATTGTTCTACTGACATAAACCGCATAGCGAAAACCAATTCCAATAGAAAATGTGCCAGTTCCACTCTATGAGATTTCTTAAACCTCGAATAACATTCAGATAACATCCATGACTTGACAGACATCCTTCGCAGATATTAATCATGATATGAATCAGTTTAATAAGTAAGAAGCAAAGTACTCGTAGATTAATTTCTTTCAGACGAACAGTCGCGTGAATATTGAGCACAAAATCAATGTTTCGGATAGCTGCTCAGTCACCATCATCAGGGTCGGTGTGTCTTTCGAAAAGGCAGACTTTCGAAACGTTGGTTTCATACTCAAATTGCATGTGGCGACATAGTTTCAGTACGTTTATTCGCAGCGCAAGCTTTAAACCTGGGACAGTTAAAGTTATCCATGTGTATTTATCATAAGTTTTGTTGACATAATTTCTGTATAAATCGAATATATTTGAAATGTTTTCGTTTCATGACATCATCATGTGATGATGCACTGAATGGCCGAAGGTAAATGTAAAGCTATCCCTGTAACAGGCCGTGGAGACTCATAAGCTTGCGAGACGTCGAGGTTTCCATATTTTCTGAAAATAGGCTCACACATGGCTGTCAGGTTGTCAGCCTTACGCGCCGGCCTCCCTTTACTCACAGGAAGATTTCTAGTATTAATTTCTGTTAGAGGCTGAGTGGACCTTGTGTCCCTGAACGGTCGAAAGAGGTTGCAAAGTGGAAACAGTAAAACTTTATTCAATTTCTACAGGAATGTGTCGGCGGAACACAAATAAATGACGCTAAGATGCAATATTACTTATCCATGTGTATGTATAATATGAACCAGCATAGCTCAGTCAGTATAGTGACGGGCTACGGAATGGACAGTCGGGGTTCGATTTTCGGCAAGTGCAAGAGATTTTTCTCTTCTCCACAGTGTCCAACCCGGCTCTGGGGCTCACGCATTTTCCAATCCAACAGATACTGCGGGCTTTTCTCCTGGGTTGAAACGGCGGAAGAGTGAAACTGACCACTCACCTACATCTACTGAAGAGGTACAGAATGGTGGAGCTATATCTCCACTCCCTCATATGCTTTCATGAAGTGGTGCTTAGCTAAGCACAGGCAAATTACAGTGGGTTTTACATGCACTATATGTATGTATATATACATAAGAACGTATGGTGGAGGCGGAATAAGTTCCAAACATTCCTAAAGTGAATGTTCCAAAACGATGAGAGAAAGTGAGTGATCCTCTTCACGCTCCGACAACTGTAACCCCGAGAAAATAGTTGCGACACTAATTTGATAATTTGTGTGGGCCCCAGAACACGTTTAAGCTTTAAGAAAAATGCTGCTATGGCCGAGATCGAATCCAGGTGGTCTGTCTCGTAGTCTGTCACATATTAAGCTCAGTAAAATTAATAAAAGTAAAGTTGTCCCTGTGCTTAACTAATTAATCACTAGGCCATAAAGTCGATATGAGGGAGTGGATGTATAGATCCAAGTTTTCTTGACCTCGGCACTAGTTGGAGGTGAGTGGTCAGCTCCACGCAACGGCANATAAACCTGTGACAAGAGATGACGATGATGATAATAATAATAATAACAGCAATCCTCGGCGCGACTGGATATTCTCAGAAGTATCAGATGACATACCTCGGTACAATTTTGTGGANGCTTTACCCCCGGTGAAAGAGTCCCCGGTACCATTGAGGCTAGTGGGCCCCAGAATCGGTCTGCAGGATGTGGAGGAGAAAAATCTTACCTCTACCGGGACTCGAACTCCGACCTCTCGATCGTCCAGACCGCAGCCAGTCACTATACCGACTGAGCTATTCCGGCTCCAAAGTAATAATAATAATAATAATAATAATAATAATAATAATAACAACAATCCTCGGCGCGACTGGATATTAAGTATCAGATGACATTCCTCGGTACAATTTTGTGGAGCATAGCAGAAAACAGCTAGTCTGGATAAAATAC